>NW_028276420.1:300000-454650 GCF_052056855.1 Sturnus vulgaris
TGCAACTCGGCGCCTAGAAGTGACCGCCAATGCTTTCAGAGCGGGCTGCAAGGGAACCAAGGAGCAGCACAAGCAGCAGTGCTTCAGCTTGCTCCTTCCGACTGCTAAGGGCACTTGGGAAGGCAAGCGAGAGTCAACCACCTTCCTCTCCTAGTAGCCTCTAACGTGGTGCACACAAGCACGGCGCTTTTGTCGCTTCGTTCACCGCCCTCGCCCTCGCCCACGCCTTGCTCCGCTTTCACTTGCCGGCGGCCAGAAGCCGCTGCAGGGGCGCCACATACCCAGCAGTGTGCGGGCAGCCAAGAGCTCGAGAACGCTTCTTCTGCCCAAGCCAGCCTAGGGCGTGTACCTTTGTTCTCAGAGCTCCGTGTAACAGTCTGCCTTTCTCGCAGTTCGAATGGAAATCGAAAGCTTTTCGCCTACGCCCTTCACAGAGATCCGTTGCTAGGACGAGAATGTCTTGTGGCCGGAGCTCGCCCCCGCCGCGAGGAAGCTGCTCTTAGCACCGCGTTGCAGGGACACGTCTCGCTTCTTGACTTCGTGCTTAGCGCTCTCCGAATTCGCCGCTAGCTCCGCGGTCCGACTCAGCTGCAAGTAGCTGCGCTCGCAGTACATAGAGCTTCGCAAGGACCGAAGACCCGGAGGGACGTATCGCACACGACAATGTGCCAGGACAGAGACGTGTTCTACATTGTCCCTTCTCGTCATCCAGTTTGTGCCTCTGCTGCTTCTGCTGTTAGGAATCGCTCCTTGAAAGACGAGCGAGAGCGTCTTTCTGGGTGCATTGCACTGAGTGAGTGCTCGCTAAGGACTTTGCACTCGGAGCCAAGGCAACAGGGCGTGCTTGTCCGCAGAACTGAGAGCACGCTGTTGGGCAGAGCTGAAACTGACCGCTGCAGTTCAGCTCTCTCCGGACGGCAGACGCCGAAGAACGAAGCCGCTTGCGAGCGGCGCAGTGCAGCGAAGAGCACACGAGCAGCCAAAGAGCTCCTTCACAATCGCTTTCACTTCTCAGTGCTCTTGCTGCTTGGAAAAGCAGCACACAGCCGTTGCACGCCAGGGCAAAAGCTGGGGCAGTGCCCGTCCTCACTCCTTCGCTGTGCTGTACTCCTTGCAGCTAGAGCGAAGCGAGAAGGACGCGAGGACGAAGAAGGCGTTCTTAAAGTAGCCCCTTGTCAGCAGCCCTGAAAGGGCGCATAACACACGGCGTCTCGCTGCCCTCCGTTCTACATACTCGCGGCTCCCTTTGCCGACTCGCAAAAGTTGCTACCAGAGCAGAGGCGGCCAGATTGAAGAGGCAGTGCCTAGGTTCACCTTCTACTTCATGCACGTAAGCCGCGTCCAGCTCCTCGCTGCACTCTGGATTTCCCTTCTCCGCAGCACTTAACGTGGTGCTGTGTGTGTGCAACTCGGCGCCTAGAAGTGACCGCCAATGCTTTCAGAGCGGGCTGCAAGGGAACCAAGGAGCAGCACAAGCAGCAGTGCTTCAGCTTGCTCCTTCCGACTGCTAAGGGCACTTGGGAAGGCAAGCGAGAGTCAACCACCTTCCTCTCCTAGTAGCCTCTAACGTGGTGCACACAAGCACGGCACATAGCCGCTTCGTTCACCGCCCTCGCCCAAGCCTTGCTCCGCTTTCACTTGCCGGCGGCCAGAAGCCGCTGCAGGGGCGCCACATACCCAGCAGTGTGCGGGCAGCCAAGAGCTCGAGAACGCTTCTTCTGCCCAAGCCAGCCTAGGGCGTGCACCTTTGTTCTCAGAGCTCCGTGTAACAGTCTGCCTCTCTCGCAGTTCGAATGGAAATCGAAAGCTTTTCGCATACGACCTTCATAGAGATCCGTTGCCAGGACGAGAATGTCTTGTGGCCAGAGCTCGCCCCCGCCGCGAGGAAGCTGCTCTTAGCACCGCGTTGCAGGGACACGTCTCGCTTCTTGACTTCGTGCTTAGCGCTCTCCGAATTCGCTGCTAGCTCCGCGGTCCTTCTCAGCTGCAAGTAGCAGCGCTCGCAGTACATAGAGCTTCGCAAGGACCGAAGACCCGGAGGGACGTATCGCACACGACAATGTGCCAGGACAGAGACGTGTTCTACATTGTCCCTTCTCGTCATCCAGTTTGTGCCTCTGCTGCTTCTGCTGTTAGGAATCGCTCCTTGAAAGACGAGCGAGAGCGTCTTTCTGGGTGCATTGCACTGAGTGAGTGCTCGCTAAGGACTTTGCACTCGGAGCCAAGGCAACAGGGCGTGCTTGTCCGCAGAACTGAGAGCACGCTGTTGGGCAGAGCTGAAACTGACCGCTGCAGTTCAGCTCTCTCCGGACGGCAGACGCCGAAGAACGAAGCCGCTTGCGAGCGGCGCAGTGCAGCGAAGAGCACACGAGCAGCCAAAGAGCTCCTTCACAATCGCTTTCACTTCTCAGTGCTCTTGCTGCATGGAAAAGCAGCACACAGCCGTTGCACGCCAGGGCAAAAGCTGGGGCAGTGCCCGTCCTCACTCCTTCGCTGTGCTGTACTCCTTGCAGCTAGAGCGAAGCGAGAAGGACGCGAGGACGAAGAAGGCGTTCTTAAAGTAGCCCCTTGTCAGCAGCCCTGAAAGGGCGCATAACACACGGCGTCTCGCTGCCCTCCGTTCTACATACTCGCGGCTCCCTTTGCCGTCTTGCAAAAGTTGCTACCAGAGCAGAGGCGGCCAGATTGAAGAGGCTGTGCTTAGGTTCACCTTCTCCTTACTGCACGTAAGCCACGTCCAGCTCCTCGCTGCACTCTGGATTTCCCTTCTCCGCGGCACTTAACGTGGTGCTGTGTGTGTGCAACTCGGCGCCTAGAAGTGACCGCCAATGCTTTCAGAGCGGGCTGCAAGGGAACCAAGGAGCAGCACAAGCAGCAGTGCTTCAGCTTGCTCCTTCCGACTGCTAAGGGCACTTGGGAAGGCAAGCGAGAGTCAACCACCTTCCTCTCCTAGTAGCCTCTAACGTGGTGCACACAAGCACGGCACATAGCCGCTTCGTTCACCGCCCTCGCCCTCGCCCACGCCTTGCTCCGCTTTCACTTGTCGGCGGCCAGAAGCCGCCGCAGGGGCGCCACATACCCAGCAGTGTGCGGGCAGCCAAGAGCTCGAGAACGCTGCTTCTGCCCAAGCCAGCCTAGGGCGTGCACCTTTGTTCTCAGAGCTCCGTGTAACAGTCTGCCTCTCTCGCAGTTCGAATGGAAAACGAAAGCTTTTCGCCTACGCCCTTCACAGAGATCCGTTGCTAGGACGAGAATGTCTTGTGGCCGGAGCTCGCCCCCGCCGCGAGGAAGCTGCTCTTAGCACCGCGTTGCAGGGACACGTCTCGCTTCTTGACTTCGTGCTTAGCGCTCTCCGAATTCGCCGCTAGCTCCGCGGTCCGTCTCAGCTTCAAGTAGCTGCGCTCGCAGTACATAGAGCTTCGCAAGGACCGAAGACCCGGAGGGACGTATCGCACACGACAATGTGCCAGGACAGAGACGTGTTCTACATTGTCCCTTCTCGTCATCCAGTTTGTGCCTCTGCTGCTTCTGCTGTTAGGAATCGCTCCTTGAAAGACGAGCGAGAGCGTCTTTCTGGGTGCATTGCACTGAGTGAGTGCTCGCTAGGGACTTTGCACTCGGAGCCAAGGCAACAGGGCGTGCTTGTCCGCAGAACTGAGAGCGCGCTGTTGGGCAGAGCTGAAACTGACCGCTGCAGTTCAGCTCTCTCCGGACGGCAGACGCCGAAGAACGAAGCCGCTTGCGAGCGGCGCAGTGCAGCGAAGAGCACACGAGCAGCCAAAGAGCTCCTTCACAATCGCTTTCACTTCTCAGTGCTCTTGCTGCTTGGAAAAGCAGCACACAGCCGTTGCACGCCAGGGCAAAAGCTGGGGCAGTGCCCGTCCTCACTCCTTCGCTGTGCTGTACTCCTTGCAGCTAGAGCGAAGCGAGAAGGACGCGAGGACGAAGAAGGCGTTCTTAAAGTAGCCCCTTGTCAGCAGCCCTGAAAGGGCGCATAACACACGGCGTCTCGCTGCCCTCCGTTCTACATACTCGCGTCTCCCTTTGCCGTCTTGCAAAAGTTGCTACCAGAGCAGAGGCGGCCAGATTGAAGAGGCTGTGCTTAGGTTCACCTTCTCCTTACTGCACGTAAGCCACGTCAAGCTCCTCGCTGCACTCTGGATTTCCCTTCTCCGCGGCACTTAGCGTGGTGCTGTGTGTGTGCAACTCGGCGCCTAGAAGTGACCGCCAATGCTTTCAGAGCGGGCTGCAAGGGAACCAAGGAGCAGCACAAGCAGCAGTGCTTCAGCTTGCTCCTTCCGACTGCTAAGGGCACTTGGGAAGGCAAGCGAGAGTCAACCACCTTCCTCTCCTAGTAGCCTCTAACGTGGTGCACACAAGCACGGCACATAGCCGCTTCGTTCACCGCCCTCGCCCTCGCCCACGCCTTGCTCCGCTTTCACTTGTCGGCGGCCAGAAGCCGCCGCAGGGGCGCCACATACCCAGCAGTGTGCGGGCAGCCAAGAGCTCGAGAACGCTGCTTCTGCCCAAGCCAGCCTAGGGCGTGCACCTTTGTTCTCAGAGCTCCGTGTAACAGTCTGCCTCTCTCGCAGTTCGAATGGAAAACGAAAGCTTTTCGCCTACGCCCTTCACAGAGATCCGTTGCTACGACGAGAATGTCTTGTGGCCGGAGTTCGCCCCCGCCGCGAGGAAGCTGCTCTTAGCACCGCATTGCAGGGACACGTCTCGCTTCTTGACTTCGTGCTTAGCGCTCTCCGAATTCGCTGCTAGCTCCGCGGTCCTTCTCAGCTGCAAGTAGCAGCGCTCGCAGTACATAGAGCTTCGCAAGGACCGAAGACCCGGAGGGACATATCGCACACGACAATGTGCCAGGACAGAGACGTGTTCTACATTGTCCCTTCTCGTCATCCAGTTTGTGCCTCTGCTGCTTCTGCTGTTAGGAATCGCTCCTTGAAAGACGAGCGAGAGCGTCTTTCTGGGTGCATTGCACTGAGTGAGTGCTCGCTAGGGACTTTGCACTCGGAGCCAAGGCAACAGGGCGTGCTTGTCCGCAGAACTGAGAGCACGCTGTTGGGCAGAGCTGAAACTGACCGCTGCAGTTCAGCTCTCTCCGGACGGCAGACGTCGAAGAACGCAGCCGCTTGCGAGCGGCGCAGTGCAGCGAAGAGCACACGAGCAGCCAAAGAGCTCCTTCACAATCGCTTTCACTTCTCAGTGCTCTTGCTGCTTGGAAAAGCAGCACACAGCCGTTGCACGCCAGGGCAAAAGCTGGGGCAGTGCCCGTCCTCACTCCTTCGCTGTGCTGTACTCCTTGCAGCTAGAGCGAAGCGAGAAGGACGCGAGGACGAAGAAGGCGTTCTTAAAGTAGCCCCTTGTCAGCAGCCCTGAAAGGGCGCATAACACACGGCGTCTCGCTGCCCTCCGTTCTACATACTCGCGTCTCCCTTTGCCGTCTTGCAAAAGTTGCTACCAGAGCAGAGGCGGCCAGATTGAAGAGGCACTGCTTAGGTTCACCTTCTCCTTACTGCACGTAAGCCACGTCAAGCTCCTCGCTGCACTCTGGATTTCCCTTCTCCGCGGCACTTAGCGTGGTGCTGTGTGTGTGCAACTCGGCGCCTAGAAGTGACCGCCAATGCTTTCAGAGCGGGCTGCAAGGGAACCAAGGAGCAGCACAAGCAGCAGTGCTTCAGCTTGCTCCTTCCGACTGCTAAGGGCACTTGGGAAGGCAAGCGAGAGTCAACCACCTTCCTCTCCTAGTAGCCTCTAACGTGGTGCACACAAGCACGGCACATAGCCGCTTCGTTCACCGCCCTCGCCCTCGCCCACGCCTTGCTCCGCTTTCACTTGTCGGCGGCCAGAAGCCGCCGCAGGGGCGCCACATACCCAGCAGTGTGCGGGCAGCCAAGAGCTCGAGAACGCTGCTTCTGCCCAAGCCCGCCTAGGGCGTGCACCTTTGTTCTCAGAGCTCCGTGTAACAGTCTGCCTTTCTCGCAGTTCGAATGGAAATCGAAAGCTTTTCGCCTACGCCCTTCACAGAGATCCGTTGCTAGGACGAGAATGTCTTGTGGCCGGAGCTCGCCCCCGCCGCGAGGAAGCTGCTCTTAGCACCGCGTTGCAGGGACACGTCTCGCTTCTTGACTTCGTGCTTAGCGCTCTCCGAATTCGCTGCTAGCTCCGCGGTCCGTCTCAGCTTCAAGTAGCTGCGCTCGCAGTACATAGAGCTTCGCAAGGACCGAAGACCCGGAGGGACGTATCGCACACGACAATGTGCCAGGACAGAGACGTGTTCTACATTGTCCCTTCTCGTCATCCAGTTTGTGCCTCTGCTGCTTCTGCTGTTAGGAATCGCTCCTTGAAAGACGAGCGAGAGCGTCTTTCTGGGTGCATTGCACTGAGTGAGTGCTCGCTAGGGACTTTGCACTCGGAGCCAAGGCAACAGGGCGTGCTTGTCCGCAGAACTGAGAGCACGCTGTTGGGCAGAGCTGAAACTGACCGCTGGAGTTCAGCTCTCTCCGGACGGCAGACGCCGAAGAACGAAGCCGCTTGCGAGCGGCGCAGTGCAGCGAAGAGCACACGAGCAGCCAAAGAGCTCCTTCACAATCGCTTTCACTTCTCAGTGCTCTTGCTGCTTGGAAAAGCAGCACACAGCCGTTGCACGCCAGGGCAAAAGCTGGGGCAGTGCCCGTCCTCACTCCTTCGCTGTGCTGTACTCCTTGCAGCTAGAGCGAAGCGAGAAGGACGCGAGGACGAAGAAGGCCTTCTTAAAGTAGCCCCTTGTCAGCAGCCCTGAAAGGGCGCATAACACACGGCGTCTCGCTGCCCTCCGTTCTACATACTCGCGTCTCCCTTTGCCGTCTTGCAAAAGTTGCTACCAGAGCAGAGGCGGCCAGATTGAAGAGGCTGTGCTTAGGTTCACCTTCTCCTTACTGCACGTAAGCCACGTCAAGCTCCTCGCTGCACTCTGGATTTCCCTTCTCCGCGGCACTTAGCGTGGTGCTGTGTGTGTGCAACTCGGCGCCTAGAAGTGACCGCCAATGCTTTCAGAGCGGGCTGCAAGGGAACCAAGGAGCAGCACAAGCAGCAGTGCTTCAGCTTGCTCCTTCCGACTGCTAAGGGCACTTGGGAAGGCAAGCGAGAGTCAACCACCTTCCTCTCCTAGTAGCCTCTAACGTGGTGCACACAAGCACGGCACATAGCCGCTTCGTTCACCGCCCTCGCCCTCGCCCACGCCTTGCTCCGCTTTCACTTGTCGGCGGCCAGAAGCCGCCGCAGGGGCGCCACATACCCAGCAGTGTGCGGGCAGCCAAGAGCTCGAGAACGCTGCTTCTGCCCAAGCCCGCCTAGGGCGTGCACCTTTGTTCTCAGAGCTCCGTGTAACAGTCTGCCTTTCTCGCAGTTCGAATGGAAATCGAAAGCTTTTCGCCTACGCCCTTCACAGAGATCCGTTGCTAGGACGAGAATGTATTGTGGCCGGAGCTCGCCCCCGCCGCGAGGAAGCTGCTCTTAGCACCGCGTTGCAGGGACACGTCTCGCTTCTTGACTTCGTGCTTAGCGCTCTCCGAATTCGCCGCTAGCTCCGCGGTCCGTCTCAGCTGCAAGTAGCTGCGCTCGCAGTACATAGAGCTTCGCAAGGACCGAAGACCCGGAGGGACGTATCGCACACGACAATGTGCCAGGACAGAGACGTGTTCTACATTGTCCCTTCTCGTCATCCAGTTTGTGCCTCTGCTGCTTCTGCTGTTAGGAATCGCTCCTTGAAAGACGAGCGAGAGCGTCTTTCTGGGTGCATTGCACTGAGTGAGTGCTCGCTAAGGACTTTGCACTCGGAGCCAAGGCAACAGGGCGTGCTTGTCCGCAGAACTGAGAGCACGCTGTTGGGCAGAGCTGAAACTGACCGCTGCAGTTCAGCTCTCTCCGGACGGCAGACGCCGAAGAACGAAGCCGCTTGCGAGCGGCGCAGTGCAGCGAAGAGCACACGAGCAGCCAAAGAGCTCCTTCACAATCGCTTTCACTTCTCAGTGCTCTTGCTGCTTGGAAAAGCAGCACACAGCCGTTGCACGCCAGGGCAAAAGCTGGGGCAGTGCCCGTCTTCACTCCTTCGCTGTGCTGTACTCCTTGCAGCTAGAGCGAAGCGAGAAGGACGCGAGGACGAAGAAGGCGTTCTTAAAGTAGCCCCTTGTCAGCAGCCCTGAAAGGGCGCATAACACACGGCGTCTCGCTGCCCTCCGTTCTACCTACTCGCGTCTCCCTTTGCCGTCTTGCAAAAGTTGCTACCAGAGCAGAGGCGGCCAGATTGAAGAGGCTGTGCTTAGGTTCACCTTTTCCTTACTGCACGTAAGCCACGTCCAGCTCCTCGCTGCACTCTGGATTTCCCTTCTCCGCAGCACTTAACGTGGTGCTGTGTGTGTGCAACTCGGCGCCTAGAAGTGACCGCCAATGCTTTCAGAGCGGGCTGCAAGGGAACCAAGGAGCAGCACAAGCAGCAGTGCTTCAGCTTGCTCCTTCCGACTGCTAAGGGCACTTGGGAAGGCAAGCGAGAGTCAACCACCTTCCTCTCCTAGTAGCCTCTAACGTGGTGCACACAAGCACGGCGCTTTTGTCGCTTCGTTCACCGCCCTCGCCCTCGCCCACGCCTTGCTCCGCTTTCACTTGCCGGCGGCCAGAAGCCGCTGCAGGGGCGCCACATACCCAGCAGTGTGCGGGCAGCCAAGAGCTCGAGAACGCTTCTTCTGCCCAAGCCAGCCTAGGGCGTGTACCTTTGTTCTCAGAGCTCCGTGTAACAGTCTGCCTTTCTCGCAGTTCGAATGGAAATCGAAAGCTTTTCGCCTACGCCCTTCACAGAGATCCGTTGCTAGGACGAGAATGTCTTGTGGCCGGAGCTCGCCCCCGCCGCGAGGAAGCTGCTCTTAGCACCGCGTTGCAGGGACACGTCTCGCTTCTTGACTTCGTGCTTAGCGCTCTCCGAATTCGCCGCTAGCTCCGCGGTCCGACTCAGCTGCAAGTAGCTGCGCTCGCAGTACATAGAGCTTCGCAAGGACCGAAGACCCGGAGGGACGTATCGCACACGACAATGTGCCAGGACAGAGACGTGTTCTACATTGTCCCTTCTCGTCATCCAGTTTGTGCCTCTGCTGCTTCTGCTGTTAGGAATCGCTCCTTGAAAGACGAGCGAGAGCGTCTTTCTGGGTGCATTGCACTGAGTGAGTGCTCGCTAAGGACTTTGCACTCGGAGCCAAGGCAACAGGGCGTGCTTGTCCGCAGAACTGAGAGCACGCTGTTGGGCAGAGCTGAAACTGACCGCTGCAGTTCAGCTCTCTCCGGACGGCAGACGCCGAAGAACGAAGCCGCTTGCGAGCGGCGCAGTGCAGCGAAGAGCACACGAGCAGCCAAAGAGCTCCTTCACAATCGCTTTCACTTCTCAGTGCTCTTGCTGCTTGGAAAAGCAGCACACAGCCGTTGCACGCCAGGGCAAAAGCTGGGGCAGTGCCCGTCCTCACTCCTTCGCTGTGCTGTACTCCTTGCAGCTAGAGCGAAGCGAGAAGGACGCGAGGACGAAGAAGGCGTTCTTAAAGTAGCCCCTTGTCAGCAGCCCTGAAAGGGCGCATAACACACGGCGTCTCGCTGCCCTCCGTTCTACATACTCGCGGCTCCCTTTGCCGACTTGCAAAAGTTGCTACCAGAGCAGAGGCGGCCAGATTGAAGAGGCAGTGCCTAGGGTCACCTTCTCCTTACTGCACGTAAGCCACGTCCAGCTCCTCGCTGCACTCTGGATTTCCCTTCTCCGCGGCACTTAGCGTGGTGCTGTGTGTGTGCAACTCGGCGCCTAGAAGTGACCGCCAATGCTTTCAGAGCGGGCTGCAAGGGAACCAAGGAGCAGCACAAGCAGCAGTGCTTCAGCTTGCTCCTTCCGACTGCTAAGGGCACTTGGGAAGGCAAGCGAGATTCAACCACCTTCCTCTCCTAGTAGCCTCTAACGTGGTGCACACAAGCACGGCACATAGCCGCTTCGTTCACCGCCCTCGCCCTCGCCCACGCCTTGCTCCGCTTTCACTTGTCGGCGGCCAGAAGCCGCCGCAGGGGCGCCACATACCCAGCAGTGTGCGGGCAGCCAAGAGCTCGAGAACGCTGCTTCTGCCCAAGCCCGCCTAGGGCGTGCACCTTTGTTCTCAGAGCTCCGTGTAACAGTCTGCCTTTCTCGCAGTTCGAATGGAAATCGAAAGCTTTTCGCCTACGCCCTTCACAGAGATCCGTTGCTAGGACGAGAATGTATTGTGGCCGGAGCTCGCCCCCGCCGCGAGGAAGCTGCTCTTAGCACCGCGTTGCAGGGACACGTCTCGCTTCTTGACTTCGTGCTTAGCGCTCTCCGAATTCGCCGCTAGCTCCGCGGTCCGTCTCAGCTGCAAGTAGCTGCGCTCGCAGTACATAGAGCTTCGCAAGGACCGAAGACCCGGAGGGACGTATCGCACACGACAATGTGCCAGGACAGAGACGTGTTCTACATTGTCTCTTCTCGTCATCCAGTTTGTGCCTCTGCTGCTTCTGCTGTTAGGAATCGCTCCTTGAAAGACGAGCGAGAGCGTCTTTCTGGGTGCACTGCACTGAGTGAGTGCTCGCTAGGGACTTTGCACTCGGAGCCAAGGCAACAGGGCGTGCTTGTCCGCAGAACTGAGAGCGCGCTGTTGGGCAGAGCTGAAACTGACCGCTGCAGTTCAGCTCTCTCCGGACGGCAGACGCCGAAGAACGAAGCCGCTTGCGAGCGGCGCAGTGCAGCGAAGAGCACACGAGCAGCCAAAGAGCTCCTTCACAATCGCTTTCACTTCTCAGTGCTCTTGCTGCTTGGAAAAGCAGCACACAGCCGTTGCACGCCAGGGCAAAAGCTGGGGCAGTGCCCGTCCTCACTCCTTCGCTGTGCTGTACTCCTTGCAGCTAGAGCGAAGCGAGAAGGACGCGAGGACGAAGAAGGCCTTCTTAAAGTAGCCCCTTGTCAGCAGCCCTGAAAGGGCGCATAACACACGGCGTCTCGCTGCCCTCCGTTCTACATACTCGCGTCTCCCTTTGCCGTCTTGCAAAAGTTGCTACCAGAGCAGAGGCGGCCAGATTGAAGAGGCTGTGCTTAGGTTCACCTTCTCCTTACTGCACGTAAGCCACGTCAAGCTCCTCGCTGCACTCTGGATTTCCCTTCTCCGCGGCACTTAGCGTGGTGCTGTGTGTGTGCAACTCGGCGCCTAGAAGTGACCGCCAATGCTTTCAGAGCGGGCTGCAAGGGAACCAAGGAGCAGCACAAGCAGCAGTGCTTCAGCTTGCTCCTTCCGACTGCTAAGGGCACTTGGGAAGGCAAGCGAGAGTCAACCACCTTCCTCTCCTAGTAGCCTCTAACGTGGTGCACACAAGCACGGCACATAGCCGCTTCGTTCACCGCCCTCGCCCTCGCCCACGCCTTGCTCCGCTTTCACTTGCCGGCGGCCAGAAGCCGCCGCAGGGGCGCCACATACCCAGCAGTGTGCGGGCAGCCAAGAGCTCGAGAACGCTGCTTCTGCCCAAGCCAGCCTAGGGCGTGCACCTTTGTTCTCAGAGCTCCGTGTAACAGTCTGCCTCTCTCGCAGTTCGAATGGAAAACGAAAGCTTTTCGCCTACGCCCTTCACAGAGATCCGTTGCTACGACGAGAATGTCTTGTGGCCGGAGTTCGCCCCCGCCGCGAGGAAGCTGCTCTTAGCACCGCATTGCAGGGACACGTCTCGCTTCTTGACTTCGTGCTTAGCGCTCTCCGAATTCGCTGCTAGCTCCGCTGTCCTTCTCAGCTGCAAGTAGCAGCGTTCGCAGTACATAGAGCTTCGCAAGGACCGAAGACCCGGAGGGACGTATCGCACACGACAATGTGCCAGGACAGAGACGTGTTCTACATTGTCTCTTCTCGTCATCCAGTTTGTGCCTCTGCTGCTTCTGCTGTTAGGAATCGCTCCTTGAAAGACGAGCGAGAGCGTCTTTCTGGGTGCACTGCACTGAGTGAGTGCTCGCTAGGGACTTTGCACTCGGAGCCAAGGCAACAGGGCGTGCTTGTCCGCAGAACTGAGAGCACGCTGTTGGGCAGAGCTGAAACTGACCGCTGCAGTTCAGCTCTCTCCGGACGGCAGACGCCGAAGAACGAAGCCGCTTGCGAGCGGCGCAGTGCAGCGAAGAGCACACGAGCAGCCAAAGAGCTCCTTCACAATCGCTTTCACTTCTCAGTGCTCTTGCTGCTTGGAAAAGCAGCACACAGCCGTTGCACGCCAGGGCAAAAGCTGGGGCAGTGCCCGTCTTCACTCCTTCGCTGTGCTGTACTCCATGCAGCTAGAGCGAAGCGAGAAGGACGCGAGGACGAAGAAGGCCTTCTTAAAGTAGCCCCCTGTCAGCAGCCCTGAAAGGGCGCATAACACACGGCGTCTCGCTGCCCTCCGTTCTACATACTCGCGGCTCCCTTTGCCGACTCGCAAAAGTTGCTACCAGAGCAGAGGCGGCCAGATTGAAGAGGCAGTGCCTAGGTTCACCTTCTACTTCATGCACGTAAGCCGCGTCCAGCTCCTCGCTGCACTCTGGATTTCCCTTCTCCGCAGCACTTAACGTGGTGCTGTGTGTGTGCAACTCGGCGCCTAGAAGTGACCGCCAATGCTTTCAGAGCGGGCTGCAAGGGAACCAAGGAGCAGCACAAGCAGCAGTGCTTCAGCTTGCTCCTTCCGACTGCTAAGGGCACTTGGGAAGGCAAGCGAGAGTCAACCACCTTCCTCTCCTAGTAGCCTCTAACGTGGTGCACACAAGCACGGCACATAGCCGCTTCGTTCACCGCCCTCGCCCAAGCCTTGCTCCGCTTTCACTTGCCGGCGGCCAGAAGCCGCTGCAGGGGCGCCACATACCCAGCAGTGTGCGGGCAGCCAAGAGCTCGAGAACGCTTCTTCTGCCCAAGCCAGCCTAGGGCGTGCACCTTTGTTCTCAGAGCTCCGTGTAACAGTCTGCCTCTCTCGCAGTTCGAATGGAAATCGAAAGCTTTTCGCATACGACCTTCATAGAGATCCGTTGCCAGGACGAGAATGTCTTGTGGCCAGAGCTCGCCCCCGCCGCGAGGAAGCTGCTCTTAGCACCGCGTTGCAGGGACACGTCTCGCTTCTTGACTTCGTGCTTAGCGCTCTCCGAATTCGCTGCTAGCTCCGCGGTCCTTCTCAGCTGCAAGTAGCAGCGCTCGCAGTACATAGAGCTTCGCAAGGACCGAAGACCCGGAGGGACGTATCGCACACGACAATGTGCCAGGACAGAGACGTGTTCTACATTGTCTCTTCTCGTCATCCAGTTTGTGCCTCTGCTGCTTCTGCTGTTAGGAATCGCTCCTTGAAAGACGAGCGAGAGCGTCTTTCTGGGTGCACTGCACTGAGTGAGTGCTCGCTAGGGACTTTGCACTCGGAGCCAAGGCAACAGGGCGTGCTTGTCCGCAGAACTGAGAGCGCGCTGTTGGGCAGAGCTGAAACTGACCGCTGCAGTTCAGCTCTCTCCGGACGGCAGACGCCGAAGAACGAAGCCGCTTGCGAGCGGCGCAGTGCAGCGAAGAGCACACGAGCAGCCAAAGAGCTCCTTCACAATCGCTTTCACTTCTCAGTGCTCTTGCTGCTTGGAAAAGCAGCACACAGCCGTTGCACGCCAGGGCAAAAGCTGGGGCAGTGCCCGTCCTCACTCCTTCGCTGTGCTGTACTCCTTGCAGCTAGAGCGAAGCGAGAAGGACGCGAGGACGAAGAAGGCCTTCTTAAAGTAGCCCCTTGTCAGCAGCCCTGAAAGGGCGCATAACACACGGCGTCTCGCTGCCCTCCGTTCTACATACTCGCGTCTCCCTTTGCCGTCTTGCAAAAGTTGCTACCAGAGCAGAGGCGGCCAGATTGAAGAGGCTGTGCTTAGGTTCACCTTCTCCTTACTGCACGTAAGCCACGTCAAGCTCCTCGCTGCACTCTGGATTTCCCTTCTCCGCGGCACTTAGCGTGGTGCTGTGTGTGTGCAACTCGGCGCCTAGAAGTGACCGCCAATGCTTTCAGAGCGGGCTGCAAGGGAACCAAGGAGCAGCACAAGCAGCAGTGCTTCAGCTTGCTCCTTCCGACTGCTAAGGGCACTTGGGAAGGCAAGCGAGAGTCAACCACCTTCCTCTCCTAGTAGCCTCTAACGTGGTGCACACAAGCACGGCACATAGCCGCTTCGTTCACCGCCCTCGCCCTCGCCCACGCCTTGCTCCGCTTTCACTTGCCGGCGGCCAGAAGCCGCCGCAGGGGCGCCACATACCCAGCAGTGTGCGGGCAGCCAAGAGCTCGAGAACGCTGCTTCTGCCCAAGCCAGCCTAGGGCGTGCACCTTTGTTCTCAGAGCTCCGTGTAACAGTCTGCCTCTCTCGCAGTTCGAATGGAAAACGAAAGCTTTTCGCCTACGCCCTTCACAGAGATCCGTTGCTACGACGAGAATGTCTTGTGGCCGGAGTTCGCCCCCGCCGCGAGGAAGCTGCTCTTAGCACCGCATTGCAGGGACACGTCTCGCTTCTTGACTTCGTGCTTAGCGCTCTCCGAATTCGCTGCTAGCTCCGCTGTCCTTCTCAGCTGCAAGTAGCAGCGCTCGCAGTACATAGAGCTTCGCAAGGACCGAAGACCCGGAGGGACGTATCGCACACGACAATGTGCCAGGACAGAGACGTGTTCTACATTGTCCCTTCTCGTCATCCAGTTTGTGCCTCTGCTGCTTCTGCTGTTAGGAATCGCTCCTTGAAAGACGAGCGAGAGCGTCTTTCTGGGTGCATTGCACTGAGTGAGTGCTCGCTAAGGACTTTGCACTCGGAGCCAAGGCAACAGGGCGTGCTTGTCCGCAGAACTGAGAGCACGCTGTTGGGCAGAGCTGAAACTGACCGCTGCAGTTCAGCTCTCTCCGGACGGCAGACGCCGAAGAACGAAGCCGCTTGCGAGCGGCGCAGTGCAGCGAAGAGCACACGAGCAGCCAAAGAGCTCCTTCACAATCGCTTTCACTTCTCAGTGCTCTTGCTGCTTGGAAAAGCAGCACACAGCCGTTGCACGCCAGGGCAAAAGCTGGGGCAGTGCCCGTCCTCACTCCTTCGCTGTGCTGTACTCCTTGCAGACAGAGCGAAGCGAGAAGGACGCGAGGACGAAGAAGTCCTTCTTAAAGTAGCCCCTTGTCAGCAGCCCTGAAAGGGCGCATAAAACACGGCGTCTCGCTGCCCTCCGTTCTACATACTCGCGGCTCCCTTTGGCGACTCGCAAAAGTTGCTACCAGAGCAGAGGCGGCCAGATTGAAGAGGCACTGCTTAGGTTCACCTTCTCCTTACTGCACGTAAGCCACGTCCAGCTCCTCGCTGCACTCTGGATTTCCCTTCTCCGCAGCACTTAACGTGGTGCTGTGTGTGTGCAACTCGGCGCTTAGAAGTGACCGCCAATGCTTTCAGAGCGGGCTGCAAGGGAACCAAGGAGCAGCACAAGCAGCAGTGCTTCAGCTTGCTCCTTCCGACTGCTAAGGGCACTTGGGAAGGCAAGCGAGAGTCAACCACCTTCCTCTCCTAGTAGCCTCTAACGTGGTGCACACAAGCACGGCGCTTTTGTCGCTTCGTTCACCGCCCTCGCCCTCGCCCACGCCTTGCTCCGCTTTTACTTGCCGGCGGCCAGAAGCCGCTGCAGGGGCGCCACATACCCAGCAGTGTGCGGGCAGCCAAGAGCTCGAGAACGCTTCTTCTGCCCAAGCCAGCCTAGGGCGTGCACCTTTGTTCTCAGAGCTCCGTGTAACAGTCTGCCTCTCTCGCAGTTCGAATGGAAAACGAAAGCTTTTCGCCTACGACCTTCATAGAGATCCGTTGCCAGGACGAGAATGTCTTGTGGCCAGAGCTCGCCCCCGCCGCGAGGAAGCTGCTCTTAGCACCGCGTTGCAGGGACACGTCTCGCTTCTTGACTTCGTGCTTAGCGCTCTCCGAATTCGCTGCTAGCTCCGCGGTCCTTCTCAGCTGCAAGTAGCAGCGCTCGCATTACATATAGCTTCGCAAGGACCGAAGACCCGGAGGGACATATCGCACACGACAATGTGCCAGGACAGAGACGTGTTCTACATTGTCTCTTCTCGTCATCCAGTTTGTGCCTCTGCTGCTTCTGCTGTTAGGAATCGCTCCTTGAAAGACGAGCGAGAGCGTCTTTCTGGGTGCACTGCACTGAGTGAGTGCTCGCTAGGGACTTTGCACTCGGAGCCAAGGCAACAGGGCGTGCTTGTCCGCAGAACTGAGAGCACGCTGTTGGGCAGAGCTGAAACTGACCGCTGCAGTTCAGCTCTCTCCGGACGGCAGACGCCGAAGAACGAAGCCGCTTGCGAGCGGCGCAGTGCAGCGAAGAGCACACGAGCAGCCAAAGAGCTCCTTCACAATCGCTTTCACTTCTCAGTGCTCTTGCTGCTTGGAAAAGCAGCACACAGCCGTTGCACGCCAGGGCAAAAGCTGGGGCAGTGCCCGTCTTCACTCCTTCGCTGTGCTGTACTCCATGCAGCTAGAGCGAAGCGAGAAGGACGCGAGGACGAAGAAGGCCTTCTTAAAGTAGCCCCCTGTCAGCAGCCCTGAAAGGGCGCATAACACACGGCGTCTCGCTGCCCTCCGTTCTACATACTCGCGGCTCCCTTTGCCGACTCGCAAAAGTTGCTACCAGAGCAGAGGCGGCCAGATTGAAGAGGCAGTGCCTAGGTTCACCTTCTACTTCATGCACGTAAGCCGCGTCCAGCTCCTCGCTGCACTCTGGATTTCCCTTCTCCGCAGCACTTAACGTGGTGCTGTGTGTGTGCAACTCGGCGCCTAGAAGTGACCGCCAATGCTTTCAGAGCGGGCTGCAAGGGAACCAAGGAGCAGCACAAGCAGCAGTGCTTCAGCTTGCTCCTTCCGACTGCTAAGGGCACTTGGGAAGGCAAGCGAGAGTCAACCACCTTCCTCTCCTAGTAGCCTCTAACGTGGTGCACACAAGCACGGCACATAGCCGCTTCGTTCACCGCCCTCGCCCTCGCCCACGCCTTGCTCCGCTTTCACTTGTCGGCGGCCAGAAGCCGCCGCAGGGGCGCCACATACCCAGCAGTGTGCGGGCAGCCAAGAGCTCGAGAACGCTGCTTCTGCCCAAGCCCGCCTAGGGCGTGCACCTTTGTTCTCAGAGCTCCGTGTAACAGTCTGCCTTTCTCGCAGTTCGAATGGAAATCGAAAGCTTTTCGCCTACGCCCTTCACAGAGATCCGTTGCTAGGACGAGAATGTCTTGTGGCCGGAGCTCGCCCCCGCCGCGAGGAAGCTGCTCTTAGCACCGCGTTGCAGGGACACGTCTCGCTTCTTGACTTCGTGCTTAGCGCTCTCCGAATTCGCTGCTAGCTCCGCGGTCCGTCTCAGCTTCAAGTAGCTGCGCTCGCAGTACATAGAGCTTCGCAAGGACCGAAGACCCGGAGGGACGTATCGCACACGACAATGTGCCAGGACAGAGACGTGTTCTACATTGTCCCTTCTCGTCATCCAGTTTGTGCCTCTGCTGCTTCTGCTGTTAGGAATCGCTCCTTGAAAGACGAGCGAGAGCGTCTTTCTGGGTGCATTGCACTGAGTGAGTGCTCGCTAAGGACTTTGCACTCGGAGCCAAGGCAACAGGGCGTGCTTGTCCGCAGAACTGAGAGCACGCTGTTGGGCAGAGCTGAAACTGACCGCTGGAGTTCAGCTCTCTCCGGACGGCAGACGCCGAAGAACGAAGCCGCTTGCGAGCGGCGCAGTGCAGCGAAGAGCACACGAGCAGCCAAAGAGCTCCTTCACAATCGCTTTCACTTCTCAGTGCTCTTGCTGCTTGGAAAAGCAGCACACAGCCGTTGCACGCCAGGGCAAAAGCTGGGGCAGTGCCCGTCCTCACTCCTTCGCTGTGCTGTACTCCTTGCAGCTAGAGCGAAGCGAGAAGGACGCGAGGACGAAGAAGGCCTTCTTAAAGTAGCCCCTTGTCAGCAGCCCTGAAAGGGCGCATAACACACGGCGTCTCGCTGCCCTCCGTTCTACATACTCGCGTCTCCCTTTGCCGTCTTGCAAAAGTTGCTACCAGAGCAGAGGCGGACAGATTGAAGAGGCTGTGCTTAGGTTCACCTTCTCCTTACTGCACGTAAGCCACGTCAAGCTCCTCGCTGCACTCTGGATTTCCCTTCTCCGCGGCACTTAGCGTGGTGCTGTGTGTGTGCAACTCGGCGCCTAGAAGTGACCGCCAATGCTTTCAGAGCGGGCTGCAAGGGAACCAAGGAGCAGCACAAGCAGCAGTGCTTCAGCTTGCTCCTTCCGACTGCTAAGGGCACTTGGGAAGGCAAGCGAGAGTCAACCACCTTCCTCTCCTAGTAGCCTCTAACGTGGTGCACACAAGCACGGCACATAGCCGCTTCGTTCACCGCCCTCGCCCTCGCCCACGCCTTGCTCCGCTTTCACTTGTCGGCGGCCAGAAGCCGCCGCAGGGGCGCCACATACCCAGCAGTGTGCGGGCAGCCAAGAGCTCGAGAACGCTGCTTCTGCCCAAGCCCGCCTAGGGCGTGCACCTTTGTTCTCAGAGCTCCGTGTAACAGTCTGCCTTTCTCGCAGTTCGAATGGAAATCGAAAGCTTTTCGCCTACGCCCTTCACAGAGATCCGTTGCTAGGACGAGAATGTCTCGTGGCCGGAGCTCGCCCCCGCCGCGAGGAAGCTGCTCTTAGCACCGCGTTGCAGGGACACGTCTCGCTTCTTGACTTCGTGCTTAGCGCTCTCCGAATTCGCCGCTAGCTCCGCGGTCCTTCTCAGCTTCAAGTAGCAGCGCTCGCAGTACATAGAGCTTCGCAAGGACCGAAGACCCGGAGGGACGTATCGCACACGACAATGTGCCAGGACAGAGACGTGTTCTACATTGTCCCTTCTCGTCATCCAGTTTGTGCCTCTGCTGCTTCTGCTGTTAGGAATCGCTCCTTGAAAGACGAGCGAGAGCGTCTTTCTGGGTGCATTGCACTGAGTGAGTGCTCGCTAAGGACTTTGCACTCGGAGCCAAGGCAACAGGGCGTGCTTGTCCGCAGAACTGAGAGCACGCTGTTGGGCAGAGCTGAAACTGACCGCTGCAGTTCAGCTCTCTCCGGACGGCAGACGCCGAAGAACGAAGCCGCTTGCGAGCGGCGCAGTGCAGCGAAGAGCACACGAGCAGCCAAAGAGCTCCTTCACAATCGCTTTCACTTCTCAGTGCTCTTGCTGCTTGGAAAAGCAGCACACAGCCGTTGCACGCCAGGGCAAAAGCTGGGGCAGTGCCCGTCCTCACTCCTTCGCTGTGCTGTACTCCTTGCAGCTAGAGCGAAGCGAGAAGGACGCGAGGACGAAGAAGGCCTTCTTAAAGTAGCCCCTTGTCAGCAGCCCTGAAAGGGCGCATAACACACGGCGTCTCGCTGCCCTCCGTTCTACATACTCGCGTCTCCCTTTGCCGTCTTGCAAAAGTTGCTACCAGAGCAGAGGCGGCCAGATTGAAGAGGCTGTGCTTAGGTTCACCTTCTCCTTACTGCACGTAAGCCACGTCAAGCTCCTCGCTGCACTCTGGATTTCCCTTCTCCGCGGCACTTAGCGTGGTGCTGTGTGTGTGCAACTCGGCGCCTAGAAGTGACCGCCAATGCTTTCAGAGCGGGCTGCAAGGGAACCAAGGAGCAGCACAAGCAGCAGTGCTTCAGCTTGCTCCTTCCGACTGCTAAGGGCACTTGGGAAGGCAAGCGAGAGTCAACCACCTTCCTCTCCTAGTAGCCTCTAACGTGGTGCACACAAGCACGGCACATAGCCGCTTCGTTCACCGCCCTCGCCCTCGCCCACGCCTTGCTCCGCTTTCACTTGTCGGCGGCCAGAAGCCGCCGCAGGGGCGCCACATACCCAGCAGTGTGCGGGCAGCCAAGAGCTCGAGAACGCTGCTTCTGCCCAAGCCCGCCTAGGGCGTGCACCTTTGTTCTCAGAGCTCCGTGTAACAGTCTGCCTTTCTCGCAGTTCGAATGGAAATCGAAAGCTTTTCGCCTACGCCCTTCACAGAGATCCGTTGCTAGGACGAGAATGTCTTGTGGCCGGAGCTCGCCCCCGCCGCGAGGAAGCTGCTCTTAGCACCGCGTTGCAGGGACACGTCTCGCTTCTTGACTTCGTGCTTAGCGCTCTCCGAATTCGCCGCTAGCTCCGCGGTCCGTCTCAGCTTCAAGTAGCTGCGCTCGCAGTACTTAGAGCTTCGCAAGGACCGAAGACCCGGAGGGACATATCGCACACGACAATGTGCCAGGACAAGGACGTTCTGCACTGAGTGGAGACAGAGACAGACCCAGAATTCTACACTGCCCCTTCTCTTCGGCCATCTTGTGCTCTGCTGCCTCTGCTGTGACGAATCGGTCCTTGAAAAACCAGCGAGAGCGTCTCTCCAGGCACTGAGTGTGAGCTCCCTAGGGACTTTTTCCACCTCCAAAAATACATGGGTAAGTCCTAAAAGTTTTGGTTTGATCAAGAATAGTTACGTCCAAGTATCGCTGTTCTAAACACCCTTGGTTTCAGTCTGAACTTAACTGCTTGTTTCTGTCTTTTTGCCTAGTGGCAATCTAATTCTAAGGTAACTAGATGTGTTAGATATCCATAAGTTACATCTCAGGTTAGGTGGGATAATTGGCTGGGAAGAAAATGGAATTGAGAATTTGGAAAGAATCCAAAGTGAGCTGATGTCACAATCCGAGATTCCCTTGGGTTCCAAATCCTTTCATTTGTGTTTTTGTGGGCTTTTTTGAAGGCGGTGTACAGTTGAAGCCATGATTTAGCTGCGGTGAGACCTGCTCTGCTGTAAAAGCATTATTTTCTCAGTGAGCATGGACAACAGTTAGAGTGTCGTCTTTTAAGATTCCCTGCACTCCACTTATGGTGGCAAAAGCAGTGCCTTGACTGTAATCATAAAAGTGATTACAGCTTCCTTGCTTTGACATCATGTAGGATGCTTCCTCCATCTGCTGTGGTCAGCATTAAGTAACAGATTTCTCAGTTTCTAGGAAGAGTCTAGCAAACAATCACCTTGCTCCTTCTCTTGCATTTATTCATCACTGCTATGCTGCTATACAGACAGATAGTCTGTTTATGATTCAACAATTCAATGGGACATCAAGTAAATAGCAAAGCAAAACTAACTACCGAAAGCACTATAAGGGCCAGAGATTAGCTTGGATCAAAACAGGTATTCTCCTAGCATTGTTTACAAACGACTCAGCATGTGAAACAGAAGGCACAATGTAGTTTGTGCCTTGTTTTGGGCATGCCCGGAAGAAGGAAATTCTGATTTCACATATGGGAAAAGAAATGTTGACATTTGAATGAGATTGTTCATACCCCAGAAAAGGTTGCTTTGAAAGGTTGTGGAAGTCCTGTGTGGAAACACGGCTTTACAAGTCCTTTCCACCAGGAGACAACAGCTGCAGAACATCTGGGTGTGCCAGTGTTGAGAGCACCAGCAAAGATCAAAGTGGAGAAGTTGGTGAACAATGGCAGTGGCCTGGGGGAGAGCAAGTGGGGTGCTGGCTGTGGGACCAGGGGAGTCCTGACTGATTTAGGAGGCGTGTGATGGTCTGTGCCAGCAAGCGGAGTAGTGCTGTGGCCTTGGCACACTGCGAATACTGGAATTCAGTGGGGTCACTGGGCAGGCTGAGTGTGTGAGCTGCTGGAGGGACCCAGGTTGCCCACATGTAAACATCCAGTCTCACTCTTGCCAGCCACAGAAAGGAGCAGGATGTGGCTGCTGGCGATGCCTGTCATGTATATGTAGTGTATATGCGTGCTATCCCAGCCTGCTGGGAACACTTCTTCTTTGGGACTGCTTGGGCTGAGGGAGAGAAAGCAGTGGTAGTTTCTGAGGTTTCGAGTTTGCTCGAGTTTCTCAGGCTGTTTCTGGAGCCACCCAGAGTTCTCTTCCTTGAAGCATTTCAAGTCCTGCTAATTTTCAAAATTCAAACAGACACAGCCCTAAGCTAGTTGATCTGACTTCAGAGCTATTCTTACGCTGAGCTGTTGGATGATCTGATCTCCTGAGATGTCTTCCATTTCAGTTTATGACCTGGTTCTTGTGAAAAATAGGATCTTTTAGCCTGGAGAAGAGAGGTTTCTGGAGAGACAGTATTGTGGCCTTTGAATATGTAAAGAGGGTATAAGACCAATGGAGAAAGACTTTTTAGGAAGGTTTGCAGAGAAAGGACAAGGGGACATGCTTTCAAACTGAGACTAGGTTTAGACTGGCTAAAAGGAAAAGCTTTTCTACAATGAAGCTGGTGAGACACTCAAACGGCTGTTCCAGAGAAGTTGTGGATGCCCCATCATTGAGAGTGCTCCTTATCAGTTTGGCTAGTCTTGAGCAATTTGATCTACTGTAAGATCTACCTGGCAAGGAAGTAGGACTAGGTGATCTTTAATCACAGACTGTTGTATGATTCCGTGAAAGACAGAATGCAATAAAGTTCATAATTCAGATTTTGGCGCAGACATATTTATAATTTCTCACTTTATGCATCATTGCAATGACAACTTGTTAGCTTCTGAAATGATTAGCTGAGATTGATTTCCTTCCTTAGTTTCATTTTCCCTGTTATTCCTTCACTCTTGGACCTTTTTTTCACTAGATTTCCTCTTTCAGTAAACTGCCCTTAAGTATCACTTTGCTCCCCACCTGGCTTTTTTTTTTTTTTTTTTTTTCAATGACACCTTTTCACTGGTTCGTTTTGGGCCTTTGCTGCTTGAAGTCCAGCAGCCTCCTTGTCAGAGCATTACGGAGCTTTCTTTACAGCTTCATCACTATGCAAAAAGCCATAAATTACTGTGTTCCATCTCACATACCATCAAGTAGCACACTAATATTCCCTCTGCTGAATAGCTGGTTGGCTTACATAGACCAGCCAAAAACCAGGAAATCCAGATGGCAGCAAGAATCTTGTAGACTACTCCCGCTGTTCATTTAAATTCTGGAGAAGTCACGTGAGGTATCACATTCTCTTGAAAGAAGTGTCTATCATCTCGGACATTCTAGAATGGGCTATTAATATTGTCATGAGTTTCTGGCTAGACTTTTTAGTATGCCAATTCAAATTCAAATGATCTGAAATGATAGAACTTCAAGAATTGTTTTTCCCAGAATCGAAGTATGATGGAGTTATATAGGGAGAATCTTAATCTTAGTTATTCTATTCCATCTCACATCATGGCTGGGGGCAGGGAGAAGGGAGTATCTTTGGGGGACAATGGGTTGCGGTGTAGTCAGTAAGCTGGGCAGAGGCGCCATCAGGTATTGTCTGTTGTTGGGGGGGGATTCATGTGAACTCTTCCTTTCTTGTACCCTGCCACCAGTATTGTTGCTAAAATTGTTTGTTTTCTCATCCAAGTGACAAAATCAGCACACTTAATGAGGGATGAAGAGGGAGCAGCGACCTCGGAACAGGAGGAAGAAGAAGCAGAGCCTGCTGTCCTCCAGAAGAAAAAAAACGCTACCAGCCAACTTTGCATCATCTGTGAACTTCCTGGGCGTGTACTCTATCCCCTTGTCCAGATCACTGAGCAAGATATTAAACAGGACTGGGCCCAAGACTGAGCCTTGGGGACCAGCTGGATGAACTCTATTTCCCACCACTCTGTGGGCCTGGCCATCACCCAGTTTGTCACCCAGCAAACAGCCCACCCATGCAAACCATAAGCAGACAGTTTCTTCAGGAGAATGATGTGAGACTCATTGCAAAAAAGATCAGGGAGATGCCTAGGAAGAGTCTCAGGTGAATCCAGGAGACTATAGTGGAGGACTATTCAGTTTTCCAATCAATTTGCTTAAAAAAACTCTACAAAACCGTAATAAAAAAACAAACAAAAAAAGCAGACCAAACAAACACACAAAACCCCCCATCCAATAATCCCCAAAGAGACAAAAAAAGCCCCCAAAAAAGCCCACCAAAAAACCCACCCAAAACTGAAAAAAAAGCCCCAAACCCAACACAAAAAATCAGGGTGAAGGTTTTTAGTAACTTTAAAAATAACAAAACAAAACGAAACAAAAAAACCCCAGAAAGTCACATTTCTAAAGGTGCTGTCCCAGCCTCTTCTCTCAGCAGGGAGGACATCCTGAAGTGGAGCCAGTTGGAAGAAAGCGGGACGGGGCAGCACCTGGGCCATTGTCACAGGACGGCCCTGTGGCTGCCCCACTGCCAAAACCTGGACACATAAATCAAACACAGGTATGCACATGTGCTTAGACACAGCAAAAATATATTTGTCTGAAAAGAATACAGGTCCATTTCTATCACTGGAAAGAGCATAATGCCTCGTCTCAGCTTTCTTTTCAGTCATTACAAATGTTTCGAAAATAAAGGAGTGCAGAAAATGGAAATATCCAAGATCAACATGAGGACCAGTAACAAAGATTCCATTTTTGAAACTGCATTGGGAATCCTCTGCAGAAATTGACTCAGAGCTCTAAGATTTACAAAAAAGACCAAGAGGATTGGAGTCAATACAACACAGTGTCTGGAGACTTCAGCTGGTTGCCTTGATTTCTCAAATATGATGGAGGAAGCACCTTAGCAACTACAGCTGCCAGTTCTCTCAGGGCCCTGACATGCCTCTGGGTGGGTGCCATGGTCTTGCATGCTCAGGTTCCTCAAGTGGTCTGAAAGCTGACCTGCTACTATGGGTTAGAATCAAGTCCACCAGTCCAATAACCTGAGAGATGTGGAAATAGTGACTGGCAGTAAAAATTGAGACCAACACTTGTTGAGTACCTCAGCCTTCTCCTTGTCTGTTGTCACTAGTCCTGTCTGGCTTATGGGGGTGGGGGGGGGGGGGGAATAGGGGAGGTGTGATAGGTTTCTTTTCATCTTCCTTTTCCCACTGAAATACCCGTAGGTGCCTTTATTATTCTTAGTTTTGGCATGCTTTTCCAAATTCAGCTTCAACTGAGCCTTAGCTATACTGATCCCATCCTCACACACTCATGTGTTACCACTGTATTTTTCCCATGATTTGTCTCGCTGTGTATCGTCTGCATATTACCTACTTGCATCACATCTATTAATTTTCAATAACCTTCTGGCTTTAACTTGCTTTCAAAAAAAAACCTTTTTGAACCTTTTCACCTCAGAAATTCACCTGGGAAACCCCAAATCCCCAGAATTCGACCCAAAATTCACCTGGCACCCCAAATTCACCCTCCAAATTCGCTCCAAAATGATTGGCAACTTTACACACTCCATTTTCCCACAAAAGGATCTAGAGCCCTGTGCGCTTCGTATACAAACTAAATGCAAAAAACCTTTCTATTCATTCTCAGCAAAAAGACGTCCTATTCCTCCTTCTTTTGGACAAAACTGCCTTCACTTTCAAACTTATTCTCTTGCTCGCTTACCTGCATAATGCTTAGTCCCTGTTCTGCATGCTCATTTTCTTCACTTTTACAAGGAATCCTCTCCTCATCTTCTTCTTCCTCTGCTTCAACATGCAAAAACAAACCAAAAATTGTCTCTTCTACAGAAAATGAGGGGAGAAAAGAACACAAATGATAACCAATACCCTGCCAAGTAGAAATTTCTTCTATATTTCAGTGACTGATAGGCAGAAAAAAATGAATTTCATCTGGGGAAAGAAAGACATTCTAGGAATATTCAGACTGCTATCTTGCCCCAGGTAAAACATTTACCATGGCCTTAGCGTTAATGAGCTTGTGAACATCAGCTGCCAAGAGGAAGGACATTTCCTCCAGTTTCACACAATACTTGGTCAGTACATCTGCTATCTGTGCAATCAAAGAATACAGAAAAGCAACAACAATGAAAAGTAGAACTCAAATATCAATTTCCCAAGTTAAAATCTACATGAACAAGACAATTTTTCCATTCAAGTGAATTCGATTTAATTAATTCATTAACTACATAAGTAGCATTCTCACGTTCAAGAACGGAATTCAAAGAATCAACGTTGCTTCTTCTGAGACATTGAAGCCTGAGTAGATCCCAACTTCAAATCTAGTAGGACGCCATGAAAGCAATACCTGCTACATTTAGTACATGTAAACTACAAAGACATCTAGAACAGCTCTAAAAGATGAGCAAACCCATGAACTTTGAAGGAGACGCTAGCAAGAAATGTGGAAATAGGCTTTATCTGCCCAGTGCTTTTCCCAAAAGCACGGGCACTCCTTGGCGTCAGTGAGAGTCTCTGTCTCATTATTCAGCAGCTGGCTTAGGGTAAAAAAGGATGCATGCAATCACTTCATTCCTGTTCATGACATAAACTTACTGCATCATCGTGGAAGCCATTTACTTGGAAATATAGCCTAAAAAATAGGTGTCAGACTGGGTACATATCTAGATTGCTATGAGCAAAACCAATTTCTTTTTAACAGGAAAGCCATACAATATGCCTGCCATGGCAAATATTAGTCTACTAGCCCTGCACTTCAACGGGCAGTGAGCAGTTCATGACACCAAATTTACGTTTGGCAAGGAGACAGTCTATTTATTACAAGCCCCTAGTTCTAGAACCAAGAATTCAGGAGTTGCTCATTCCCAATGAAAATCTGTCCATTTCATACCTTTGGGGTTTTATGCTTCTGTTCTTTACCTGTCTTGAGTGTGGCTTTCTTGTGAAGTCACTGATGGGTGTTTTTCCAACACATTTCTGCTGATTACACGGTAATTGCATGGCATCAGCAGACATCTCTGAATGTCTCTTGAAAGTATGCTTTTTACTCTTCCTAGAGGACCTTGTCTTCTTCTTTCCTTCACCCAAAAGGTGGGCTAAGTGAGCCTTCAAAGAACCATCATCTCAACAATTAGAATTCTTTCAAACCTACTGAATGGAGAACAGCGACAAAAAAATTTTAAAAAGACTAGTACGCGAAAGACAGCAGAAGAGAAAGGTAAAGTAATGAATCCTACATGCCACATGCATAACTCTCTTCATTCAAGGCTATTTTCAAAATGAGAAGAAAAAAAAAAAAAAAAAAAAAGATCATCTTTTCCTCAGAGAGGAAAAGAAAGTGGAAAGTGGAGTAACTGGATTGTGTTGCCTTGCCTACAGTTACCAGAAAAGTCAACAGCAGAGTTGAAAACTCCTGAAGCTGGCTAACTACGCCTCTAAATGTTTTACTACTGTGTTATGATTCTGTCTTCAGTTAATAGAACCCGATATACAACAAAGAGATGGGAGCACATGGAGATGCATTGGAGAGCCTACGCTGGAGGTAACACATTCATTTTTTACTCAAACAAATCCAAATTAGAAATGTTGAAAATGACCTGGGGCCATTTCAACAGCCAGCAAACTAACACAACCAACCTTTGGCTTTTATTCAATCCTTTGCTTATTTTACCTGGACCTTGAAGATCTGTCTGCAGCCTTCCTCTCTGCAAATATATCACACTCGTCCTATTGAGAACCCATGGCTCATCACAGCTGCTTCGCCACGCCTGCTTCCAGAAGAACTGGCAACTACAAGCTGGGAGCCAAGAGATACAACACTTCACTTGGAAAAGGGCCTTCCATGAATCCTAGAATCCCAGAATGGTTTGGACTGGAAGCGACCTTAGAGACAGAGTCTCTTCTTCCCACATCCTGACATGGGCAGGGACACTTTTCCACTAGTCCAGGTTGCTCCATGTCTGCTCCAGCCTGGCCCTGGACACTTCCTGCCATGGGGCTCCTACACAGCCTCTTTGAGCAACATGTGCCAGGCCTCAGCACCCACACAAGGAAGAATTCCTTTCCAATATCCCATCTACCCCAGCCCTCTGGCAGTTTGAAGCTATTCCCCCTTGTCCTGCGAGTCCAGAACCTTTTCCAAAGTCCCTCCCCAGCTATCTTGGAGCCCCAGCAGGCACTGCAAGGGGCTCGAAGGTCTCCCTGGAGCCTTCTGTTCTCCAGATTGGACACCCTCAGCTCTCCCAGACTGTCCTAGAGCAAAGAAGCACCACCTTTCAAAGCACCTTAGAAGCCTCCTACCGGCCAAACTCGATGGCAACGCTGGCCTTCCGGGCCCTACGGATATCGCTTCCGGTGTCGTTCGGGGTCAATCCCGGCTCTCTCCCCGCCCCCCATGGGGCCCTCAGGCAATGCCGCTCCGACGCAGCTCCTGCCGCTGTCAGACCAGCGGGGGGGCGGGGGGCCAGCCCAGCCTCATCCACAATCCACACTGTCCTCGGCGGCTGCTGCGGGCTCATGGCGGCCCACACACCCGGAAGCAGAGCTCCGAACACAGAGGATCATAGCCCCACATTTGTGTTCGTCTCTGCACAAGGCAGGGCAGACTTGCCATGCCCGGACTTTTCAGTTCAGCACGAAAATGAGAATAAACCTGCGCCATGGGAGAGGAAACCTCTAAAGACTCCCTCATACGTGGTCGCTCAACTTAATGCCTAGGCACTTGCCATTCCTAAGGCTACACTAAAGCCCTTTTTACCTTGCGGGAAAGAAATGCCATTGTTCTGGTGTGCAGCTAAAGGCGGAGCACAGGCAGGCCAGGGCAAAAGCTGGGGCAGTGCCCGTCTTCACTCCTTCGCTGTGCTGTACTCCTTGCAGCTAGAGCGAAGCCAGATGGACGCGAGGAAGGACAAGGCGCTCTTAAAGTAGCCCCCTGTCAGCAGCCCTGAAAGGGCGCATAACACACGGCGTCTCGCTGCCCTCCGTTCTACATACTCGCGGCTCCCTTTGCCGACTTGCAAAAGTCGCTACCAGAGCAGAGGCGGCCAGATTGAAGAGGCAGAGCCTAGGGTCACCTTCTCCTTACTGCACGTAAGCCACGTCAAGCTCCTCGCTGCACTCTGGATTTCCCTTCTCCGCGGCACTTAGCGTGGTGCTGTGTGTGTGCAACTCGGCGCCTAGAAGTGACCGCCAATGCTTTCAGAGCGGGCTGCAAGGGAACCAAGGAGCAGCACAAGCAGCAGTGCTTCAGCTTGCTCCTTCCGACTGCTAAGGGCACTTGGGAAGGCAAGCGAGAGTCAACCACCTTCCTCTCCTAGTAGCCTCTAACGTGGTGCACACAAGCACGGCACATAGCCGCTTCGTTCACCGCCCTCGCCCTCGCCCACGCCTTGCTCCGCTTTCACTTGTCGGCGGCCAGAAGCCGCCGCAGGGGCGCCACATACCCAGCAGTGTGCGGGCAGCCAAGAGCTGGAGAACGCTGCTTCTGCCCAAGCCCGCCTAGGGCGTGCACCTTTGTTCTCAGAGCTCCGTGTAACAGTCTGCCTTTCTCGCAGTTCGAATGGAAATCGAAAGCTTTTCGCCTACGCCCTTCACAGAGATCCGTTGCTAGGACGAGAATGTCTTGTGGCCGGAGCTCGCCCCCGCCGCGAGGAAGCTGCTCTTAGCACCGCGTTGCAGGGACACGTCTCGCTTCTTGACTTCGTGCTTAGCGCTCTCCGAATTCGCCGCTAGCTCCGCGGTCCGTCTCAGCTTCAAGTAGCTGCGCTCGCAGTACATAGAGCTTCGCAAGGACCGAAGACCCGGAGGGACGTATCGCACACGACAATGTGCCAGGACAGAGACGTGTTCTACATTGTCCCTTCTCGTCATCCAGTTTGTGCCTCTGCTGCTTCTGCTGTTAGGAATCGCTCCTTGAAAGACGAGCGAGAGCGTCTTTCTGGGTGCATTGCACTGAGTGAGTGCTTGCTAAGGACTTTGCACTCGGAGCCAAGGCAACAGGGCGTGCTTGTCCGCAGAACTGAGAGCACGCTGTTGGGCAGAGCTGAAACTGACCGCTGCAGTTCAGCTCTCTCCGGACGGCAGACGCCGAAGAACGAAGCCGCTTGCGAGCGGCGCAGTGCAGCGAAGAGCACACGAGCAGCCAAAGAGCTCCTTCACAATCGCTTTCACTTCTCAGTGCTCTTGCTGCTTGGAAAAGCAGCACACAGCCGTTGCACGCCAGGGCAAAAGCTGGGGCAGTGCCCGTCCTCACTCCTTCGCTGTGCTGTACTCCTTGCAGCTAGAGCGAAGCGAGAAGGACGCGAGGACGAAGAAGGCGTTCTTAAAGTAGCCCCTTGTCAGCAGCCCTGAAAGGGCGCATAACACACGGCGTCTCGCTGCCCTCCGTTCTACATACTCGCGGCTCCCTTTGCCGTCTTGCAAAAGTTGCTACCAGAGCAGAGGCGGCCAGATTGAAGAGGCTGTGCTTAGGTTCACCTTCTCCTTACTGCACGTAAGCCACGTCAAGCTCCTCGCTGCACTCTGGATTTCCCTTCTCCGCGGCACTTAGCGTGGTGCTGTGTGTGTGCAACTCGGCGCCTAGAAGTGACCGCCAATGCTTTCAGAGCGGGCTGCAAGGGAACCAAGGAGCAGCACAAGCAGCAGTGCTTCAGCTTGCTCCTTCCGACTGCTAAGGGCACTTGGGAAGGCAAGCGAGAGTCAACCACCTTCCTCTCCTAGTAGCCTCTAACGTGGTGCACACAAGCACGGCACATAGCCGCTTCGTTCACCGCCCTCGCCCTCGCCCACGCCTTGCTCCGCTTTCACTTGTCGGCGGCCAGAAGCCGCCGCAGGGGCGCCACATACCCAGCAGTGTGCGGGCAGCCAAGAGCTCGAGAACGCTGCTTCTGCCCAAGCCAGCCTAGGGCGTGCACCTTTGTTCTCAGAGCTCCGTGTAACAGTCTGCCTCTCTCGCAGTTCGAATGGAAAACGAAAGCTTTTCGCCTACGCCCTTCACAGAGATCCGTTGCTACGACGAGAATGTCTTGTGGCCGGAGCTCGCCCCCGCCGCGAGGAAGCTGCTCTTAGCACCGCGTTGCAGGGACACGTCTCGCTTCTTGACTTCGTGCTTAGCGCTCTCCGAATTCGCCGCTAGCTCCGCGGTCCGTCTCAGCTTCAAGTAGCTGCGCTCGCAGTACATAGAGCTTCGCAAGGACCGAAGACCCGGAGGGACGTATCGCACACGACAATGTGCCAGGACAGAGACGTGTTCTACATTGTCCCTTCTCGTCATCCAGTTTGTGCCTCTGCTGCTTCTGCTGTTAGGAATCGCTCCTTGAAAGACGAGCGAGAGCGTCTTTCTGGGTGCATTGCACTGAGTGAGTGCTCGCTAGGGACTTTGCACTCGGAGCCAAGGCAACAGGGCGTGCTTGTCCGCAGAACTGAGAGCGCGCTGTTGGGCAGAGCTGAAACTGACCGCTGCAGTTCAGCTCTCTCCGGACGGCAGACGCCGAAGAACGAAGCCGCTTGCGAGCGGCGCAGTGCAGCGAAGAGCACACGAGCAGCCAAAGAGCTCCTTCACAATCGCTTTCACTTCTCAGTGCTCTTGCTGCTTGGAAAAGCAGCACACAGCCGTTGCACGCCAGGGCAAAAGCTGGGGCAGTGCCCGTCCTCACTCCTTCGCTGTGCTGTACTCCTTGCAGCTAGAGCGAAGCGAGAAGGACGCGAGGACGAAGAAGGCCTTCTTAAAGTAGCCCCTTGTCAGCAGCCCTGAAAGGGCGCATAACACACGGCGTCTCGCTGCCCTCCGTTCTACATACTCGCGTCTCCCTTTGCCGTCTTGCAAAAGTTGCTACCAGAGCAGAGGCGGCCAGATTGAAGAGGCTGTGCTTAGGTTCACCTTCTCCTTACTGCACGTAAGCCACGTCAAGCTCCTCGCTGCACTCTGGATTTCCCTTCTCCGCGGCACTTAGCATGGTGCTGTGTGTGTGCAACTCGGCGCCTAGAAGTGACCGCCAATGCTTTCAGAGCGGGCTGCAAGGGAACCAAGGAGCAGCACAAGCAGCAGTGCTTCAGCTTGCTCCTTCCGACTGCTAAGGGCACTTGGGAAGGCAAGCGAGAGTCAACCACCTTCCTCTCCTAGTAGCCTCTAACGTGGTGCACACAAGCACGGCACATAGCCGCTTCGTTCACCGCCCTCGCCCTCGCCCACGCCTTGCTCCGCTTTCACTTGTCGGCGGCCAGAAGCCGCCGCAGGGGCGCCACATACCCAGCAGTGTGCGGGCAGCCAAGAGCTCGAGAACGCTGCTTCTGCCCAAGCCAGCCTAGGGCGTGCACCTTTGTTCTCAGAGCTCCGTGTAACAGTCTGCCTCTCTCGCAGTTCGAATGGAAAACGAAAGCTTTTCGCCTACGCCCTTCACAGAGATCCGTTGCTACGACGAGAATGTCTTGTGGCCGGAGTTCGCCCCCGCCGCGAGGAAGCTGCTCTTAGCACCGCATTGCAGGGACACGTCTCGCTTCTTGACTTCGTGCTTAGCGCTCTCCGAATTCGCTGCTAGCTCCGCGGTCCTTCTCAGCTGCAAGTAGCAGCGCTCGCAGTACATAGAGCTTCGCAAGGACCGAAGACCCGGAGGGACGTATCGCACACGACAATCTGCCGGGACAGAGACGTGTTCTACATTGTCCCTTCTCGTCATCCAGTTTGTGCCTCTGCTGCTTCTGCTGTTAGGAATCGCTCCTTGAAAGACGAGCGAGAGCGTCTTTCTGGGTGCACTGCACTGAGTGAGTGCTCGCTAAGGACTTTGCACTCGGAGCCAAGGCAACAGGGCGTGCTTGTCCGCAGAACTGAGAGCACGCTGTTGGGCAGAGCTGAAACTGACCGCTGCAGTTCAGCTCTCTCCGGACGGCAGACGTCGAAGAACGCAGCCGCTTGCGAGCGGCGCAGTGCAGCGAAGAGCACACGAGCAGCCAAAGAGCTCCTTCACAATCGCTTTCACTTCTCAGTGCTCTTGCTGCTTGGAAAAGCAGCACACAGCCGTTGCACGCCAGGGCAAAAGCTGGGGCAGTGCCCGTCCTCACTCCTTCGCTGTGCTGTACTCCTTGCAGCTAGAGCGAAGCGAGAAGGACGCGAGGACGAAGAAGGCCTTCTTAAAGTAGCCCCTTGTCAGCAGCCCTGAAAGGGCGCATAACACACGGCGTCTCGCTGCCCTCCGTTCTACATACTCGCGTCTCCCTTTGCCGTCTTGCAAAAGTTGCTACCAGAGCAGAGGCGGCCAGATTGAAGAGGCACTGCTTAGGTTCACCTTCTCCTTACTGCACGTAAGCCACGTCAAGCTCCTCGCTGCACTCTGGATTTCCCTTCTCCGCGGCACTTAGCGTGGTGCTGTGTGTGTGCAACTCGGCGCCTAGAAGTGACCGCCAATGCTTTCAGAGCGGGCTGCAAGGGAACCAAGGAGCAGCACAAGCAGCAGTGCTTCAGCTTGCTCCTTCCGACTGCTAAGGGCACTTGGGAAGGCAAGCGAGAGTCAACCACCTTCCTCTCCTAGTAGCCTCTAACGTGGTGCACACAAGCACGGCACATAGCCGCTTCGTTCACCGCCCTCGCCCTCGCCCACGCCTTGCTCCGCTTTCACTTGTCGGCGGCCAGAAGCCGCCGCAGGGGCGCCACATACCCAGCAGTGTGCGGGCAGCCAAGAGCTCGAGAACGCTGCTTCTGCCCAAGCCCGCCTAGGGCGTGCACCTTTGTTCTCAGAGCTCCGTGTAACAGTCTGCCTTTCTCGCAGTTCGAATGGAAATCGAAAGCTTTTCGCCTACGCCCTTCACAGAGATCCGTTGCTAGGACGAGAATGTCTTGTGGCCGGAGCTCGCCCCCGCCGCGAGGAAGCTGCTCTTAGCACCGCGTTGCAGGGACACGTCTCGCTTCTTGACTTCGTGCTTAGCGCTCTCCGAATTCGCCGCTAGCTCCGCGGTCCGTCTCAGCTTCAAGTAGCTGCGCTCGCAGTACTTAGAGCTTCGCAAGGACCGAAGACCCGGAGGGACATATCGCACACGACAATGTGCCAGGACAAGGACGTTCTGCACTGAGTGGAGACAGAGACAGACCCAGAATTCTACACTGCCCCTTCTCTTCGGCCATCTTGTGCTCTGCTGCCTCTGCTGTGACGAATCGGTCCTTGAAAAACCAGCGAGAGCGTCTCTCCAGGCACTGAGTGTGAGCTCCCTAGGGACTTTTTCCACCTCCAAAAATACATGGGTAAGTCCTAAAAGTTTTGGTTTGATCAAGAATAGTTACGTCCAAGTATCGCTGTTCTAAACACCCTTGGTTTCAGTCTGAACTTAACTGCTTGTTTCTGTCTTTTTGCCTAGTGGCAATCTAATTCTAAGGTAACTAGATGTGTTAGATATCCATAAGTTACATCTCAGGTTAGGTGGGATAATTGGCTGGGAAGAAAATGGAATTGAGAATTTGGAAAGAATCCAAAGTGAGCTGATGTCACAATCCGAGATTCCCTTGGGTTCCAAATCCTTTCATTTGTGTTTTTGTGGGCTTTTTTGAAGGCGGTGTACAGTTGAAGCCATGATTTAGCTGCGGTGAGACCTGCTCTGCTGTAAAAGCATTATTTTCTCAGTGAGCATGGACAACAGTTAGAGTGTCGTCTTTTAAGATTCCCTGCACTCCACTTATGGTGGCAAAAGCAGTGCCTTGACTGTAATCATAAAAGTGATTACAGCTTCCTTGCTTTGACATCATGTAGGATGCTTCCTCCATCTGCTGTGGTCAGCATTAAGTAACAGATTTCTCAGTTTCTAGGAAGAGTCTAGCAAACAATCACCTTGCTCCTTCTCTTGCATTTATTCATCACTGCTATGCTGCTATACAGACAGATAGTCTGTTTATGATTCAACAATTCAATGGGACATCAAGTAAATAGCAAAGCAAAACTAACTACCGAAAGCACTATAAGGGCCAGAGATTAGCTTGGATCAAAACAGGTATTCTCCTAGCATTGTTTACAAACGACTCAGCATGTGAAACAGAAGGCACAATGTAGTTTGTGCCTTGTTTTGGGCATGCCCGGAAGAAGGAAATTCTGATTTCACATATGGGAAAAGAAATGTTGACATTTGAATGAGATTGTTCATACCCCAGAAAAGGTTGCTTTGAAAGGTTGTGGAAGTCCTGTGTGGAAACACGGCTTTACAAGTCCTTTCCACCAGGAGACAACAGCTGCAGAACATCTGGGTGTGCCAGTGTTGAGAGCACCAGCAAAGATCAAAGTGGAGAAGTTGGTGAACAATGGCAGTGGCCTGGGGGAGAGCAAGTGGGGTGCTGGCTGTGGGACCAGGGGAGTCCTGACTGATTTAGGAGGCGTGTGATGGTCTGTGCCAGCAAGCGGAGTAGTGCTGTGGCCTTGGCACACTGCGAATACTGGAATTCAGTGGGGTCACTGGGCAGGCTGAGTGTGTGAGCTGCTGGAGGGACCCAGGTTGCCCACATGTAAACATCCAGTCTCACTCTTGCCAGCCACAGAAAGGAGCAGGATGTGGCTGCTGGCGATGCCTGTCATGTATATGTAGTGTATATGCGTGCTATCCCAGCCTGCTGGGAACACTTCTTCTTTGGGACTGCTTGGGCTGAGGGAGAGAAAGCAGTGGTAGTTTCTGAGGTTTCGAGTTTGCTCGAGTTTCTCAGGCTGTTTCTGGAGCCACCCAGAGTTCTCTTCCTTGAAGCATTTCAAGTCCTGCTAATTTTCAAAATTCAAACAGACACAGCCCTAAGCTAGTTGATCTGACTTCAGAGCTATTCTTACGCTGAGCTGTTGGATGATCTGATCTCCTGAGATGTCTTCCATTTCAGTTTATGACCTGGTTCTTGTGAAAAATAGGATCTTTTAGCCTGGAGAAGAGAGGTTTCTGGAGAGACAGTATTGTGGCCTTTGAATATGTAAAGAGGGTATAAGACCAATGGAGAAAGACTTTTTAGGAAGGTTTGCAGAGAAAGGACAAGGGGACATGCTTTCAAACTGAGACTAGGTTTAGACTGGCTAAAAGGAAAAGCTTTTCTACAATGAAGCTGGTGAGACACTCAAACGGCTGTTCCAGAGAAGTTGTGGATGCCCCATCATTGAGAGTGCTCCTTATCAGTTTGGCTAGTCTTGAGCAATTTGATCTACTGTAAGATCTACCTGGCAAGGAAGTAGGACTAGGTGATCTTTAATCACAGACTGTTGTATGATTCCGTGAAAGACAGAATGCAATAAAGTTCATAATTCAGATTTTGGCGCAGACATATTTATAATTTCTCACTTTATGCATCATTGCAATGACAACTTGTTAGCTTCTGAAATGATTAGCTGAGATTGATTTCCTTCCTTAGTTTCATTTTCCCTGTTATTCCTTCACTCTTGGACCTTTTTTTCACTAGATTTCCTCTTTCAGTAAACTGCCCTTAAGTATCACTTTGCTCCCCACCTGGCTTTTTTTTTTTTTTTTTTTTTTCAATGACACCTTTTCACTGGTTCGTTTTGGGCCTTTGCTGCTTGAAGTCCAGCAGCCTCCTTGTCAGAGCATTACGGAGCTTTCTTTACAGCTTCATCACTATGCAAAAAGCCATAAATTACTGTGTTCCATCTCACATACCATCAAGTAGCACACTAATATTCCCTCTGCTGAATAGCTGGTTGGCTTACATAGACCAGCCAAAAACCAGGAAATCCAGATGGCAGCAAGAATCTTGTAGACTACTCCCGCTGTTCATTTAAATTCTGGAGAAGTCACGTGAGGTATCACATTCTCTTGAAAGAAGTGTCTATCATCTCGGACATTCTAGAATGGGCTATTAATATTGTCATGAGTTTCTGGCTAGACTTTTTAGTATGCCAATTCAAATTCAAATGATCTGAAATGATAGAACTTCAAGAATTGTTTTTCCCAGAATCGAAGTATGATGGAGTTATATAGGGAGAATCTTAATCTTAGTTATTCTATTCCATCTCACATCATGGCTGGGGGCAGGGAGAAGGGAGTATCTTTGGGGGACAATGGGTTCCGGTGTAGTCAGTAAGCTGGGCAGAGGCGCCATCAGGTATTGTCTGTTGTTGGGGGGGGGATTCATGTGAACTCTTCCTTTCTTGTACCCTGCCACCAGTATTGTTGCTAAAATTGTTTGTTTTCTCATCCAAGTGACAAAATCAGCACACTTAATGAGGGATGAAGAGGGAGCAGCGACCTCGGAACAGGAGGAAGAAGAAGCAGAGCCTGCTGTCCTCCAGAAGAAAAAAAACGCTACCAGCCAACTTTGCATCATCTGTGAACTTCCTGGGCGTGTACTCTATCCCCTTGTCCAGATCACTGAGCAAGATATTAAACAGGACTGGGCCCAAGACTGAGCCTTGGGGACCAGCTGGATGAACTCTATTTCCCACCACTCTGTGGGCCTGGCCATCACCCAGTTTGTCACCCAGCAAACAGCCCACCCATGCAAACCATAAGCAGACAGTTTCTTCAGGAGAATGATGTGAGACTCATTGCAAAAAAGATCAGGGAGATGCCTAGGAAGAGTCTCAGGTGAATCCAGGAGACTATAGTGGAGGACTATTCAGTTTTCCAATCAATTTGCTTAAAAAAACTCTACAAAACCGTAATAAAAAAACAAACAAAAAAAGCAGACCAAACAAACACACAAAACCCCCCATCCAATAATCCCCAAAGAGACAAAAAAAGCCCCCAAAAAAGCCCACCAAAAAACCCACCCAAAACTGAAAAAAAAGCCCCAAACCCAACACAAAAAATCAGGGTGAAGGTTTTTAGTAACTTTAAAAATAACAAAACAAAACGAAACAAAAAAACCCCAGAAAGTCACATTTCTAAAGGTGCTGTCCCAGCCTCTTCTCTCAGCAGGGAGGACATCCTGAAGTGGAGCCAGTTGGAAGAAAGCGGGACGGGGCAGCACCTGGGCCATTGTCACAGGACGGCCCTGTGGCTGCCCCACTGCCAAAACCTGGACACATAAATCAAACACAGGTATGCACATGTGCTTAGACACAGCAAAAATATATTTGTCTGAAAAGAATACAGGTCCATTTCTATCACTGGAAAGAGCATAATGCCTCGTCTCAGCTTTCTTTTCAGTCATTACAAATGTTTCGAAAATAAAGGAGTGCAGAAAATGGAAATATCCAAGATCAACATGAGGACCAGTAACAAAGATTCCATTTTTGAAACTGCATTGGGAATCCTCTGCAGAAATTGACTCAGAGCTCTAAGATTTACAAAAAAGACCAAGAGGATTGGAGTCAATACAACACAGTGTCTGGAGACTTCAGCTGGTTGCCTTGATTTCTCAAATATGATGGAGGAAGCACCTTAGCAACTACAGCTGCCAGTTCTCTCAGGGCCCTGACATGCCTCTGGGTGGGTGCCATGGTCTTGCATGCTCAGGTTCCTCAAGTGGTCTGAAAGCTGACCTGCTACTATGGGTTAGAATCAAGTCCACCAGTCCAATAACCTGAGAGATGTGGAAATAGTGACTGGCAGTAAAAATTGAGACCAACACTTGTTGAGTACCTCAGCCTTCTCCTTGTCTGTTGTCACTAGTCCTGTCTGGCTTATGGGGGTGGGGGGGGGGGGGGAATAGGGGAGGTGTGATAGGTTTCTTTTCATCTTCCTTTTCCCACTGAAATACCCGTAGGTGCCTTTATTATTCTTAGTTTTGGCATGCTTTTCCAAATTCAGCTTCAACTGAGCCTTAGCTATACTGATCCCATCCTCACACACTCATGTGTTACCACTGTATTTTTCCCATGATTTGTCTCGCTGTGTATCGTCTGCATATTACCTACTTGCATCACATCTATTAATTTTCAATAACCTTCTGGCTTTAACTTGCTTTCAAAAAAAAACCTTTTTGAACCTTTTCACCTCAGAAATTCACCTGGGAAACCCCAAATCCCCAGAATTCGACCCAAAATTCACCTGGCACCCCAAATTCACCCTCCAAATTCGCTCCAAAATGATTGGCAACTTTACACACTCCATTTTCCCACAAAAGGATCTAGAGCCCTGTGCGCTTCGTATACAAACTAAATGCAAAAAACCTTTCTATTCATTCTCAGCAAAAAGACGTCCTATTCCTCCTTCTTTTGGACAAAACTGCCTTCACTTTCAAACTTATTCTCTTGCTCGCTTACCTGCATAATGCTTAGTCCCTGTTCTGCATGCTCATTTTCTTCACTTTTACAAGGAATCCTCTCCTCATCTTCTTCTTCCTCTGCTTCAACATGCAAAAACAAACCAAAAATTGTCTCTTCTACAGAAAATGAGGGGAGAAAAGAACACAAATGATAACCAATACCCTGCCAAGTAGAAATTTCTTCTATATTTCAGTGACTGATAGGCAGAAAAAAATGAATTTCATCTGGGGAAAGAAAGACATTCTAGGAATATTCAGACTGCTATCTTGCCCCAGGTAAAACATTTACCATGGCCTTAGCGTTAATGAGCTTGTGAACATCAGCTGCCAAGAGGAAGGACATTTCCTCCAGTTTCACACAATACTTGGTCAGTACATCTGCTATCTGTGCAATCAAAGAATACAGAAAAGCAACAACAATGAAAAGTAGAACTCAAATATCAATTTCCCAAGTTAAAATCTACATGAACAAGACAATTTTTCCATTCAAGTGAATTCGATTTAATTAATTCATTAACTACATAAGTAGCATTCTCACGTTCAAGAACGGAATTCAAAGAATCAACGTTGCTTCTTCTGAGACATTGAAGCCTGAGTAGATCCCAACTTCAAATCTAGTAGGACGCCATGAAAGCAATACCTGCTACATTTAGTACATGTAAACTACAAAGACATCTAGAACAGCTCTAAAAGATGAGCAAACCCATGAACTTTGAAGGAGACGCTAGCAAGAAATGTGGAAATAGGCTTTATCTGCCCAGTGCTTTTCCCAAAAGCACGGGCACTCCTTGGCGTCAGTGAGAGTCTCTGTCTCATTATTCAGCAGCTGGCTTAGGGTAAAAAAGGATGCATGCAATCACTTCATTCCTGTTCATGACATAAACTTACTGCATCATCGTGGAAGCCATTTACTTGGAAATATAGCCTAAAAAATAGGTGTCAGACTGGGTACATATCTAGATTGCTATGAGCAAAACCAATTTCTTTTTAACAGGAAAGCCATACAATATGCCTGCCATGGCAAATATTAGTCTACTAGCCCTGCACTTCAACGGGCAGTGAGCAGTTCATGACACCAAATTTACGTTTGGCAAGGAGACAGTCTATTTATTACAAGCCCCTAGTTCTAGAACCAAGAATTCAGGAGTTGCTCATTCCCAATGAAAATCTGTCCATTTCATACCTTTGGGGTTTTATGCTTCTGTTCTTTACCTGTCTTGAGTGTGGCTTTCTTGTGAAGTCACTGATGGGTGTTTTTCCAACACATTTCTGCTGATTACACGGTAATTGCATGGCATCAGCAGACATCTCTGAATGTCTCTTGAAAGTATGCTTTTTACTCTTCCTAGAGGACCTTGTCTTCTTCTTTCCTTCACCCAAAAGGTGGGCTAAGTGAGCCTTCAAAGAACCATCATCTCAACAATTAGAATTCTTTCAAACCTACTGAATGGAGAACAGCGACAAAAAAATTTTAAAAAGACTAGTACGCGAAAGACAGCAGAAGAGAAAGGTAAAGTAATGAATCCTACATGCCACATGCATAACTCTCTTCATTCAAGGCTATTTTCAAAATGAGAAGAAAAAAAAAAAAAAAAAAAAGATCATCTTTTCCTCAGAGAGGAAAAGAAAGTGGAAAGTGGAGTAACTGGATTGTGTTGCCTTGCCTACAGTTACCAGAAAAGTCAACAGCAGAGTTGAAAACTCCTGAAGCTGGCTAACTACGCCTCTAAATGTTTTACTACTGTGTTATGATTCTGTCTTCAGTTAATAGAACCCGATATACAACAAAGAGATGGGAGCACATGGAGATGCATTGGAGAGCCTACGCTGGAGGTAACACATTCATTTTTTACTCAAACAAATCCAAATTAGAAATGTTGAAAATGACCTGGGGCCATTTCAACAGCCAGCAAACTAACACAACCAACCTTTGGCTTTTATTCAATCCTTTGCTTATTTTACCTGGACCTTGAAGATCTGTCTGCAGCCTTCCTCTCTGCAAATATATCACACTCGTCCTATTGAGAACCCATGGCTCATCACAGCTGCTTCGCCACGCCTGCTTCCAGAAGAACTGGCAACTACAAGCTGGGAGCCAAGAGATACAACACTTCACTTGGAAAAGGGCCTTCCATGAATCCTAGAATCCCAGAATGGTTTGGACTGGAAGCGACCTTAGAGACAGAGTCTCTTCTTCCCACATCCTGACATGGGCAGGGACACTTTTCCACTAGTCCAGGTTGCTCCATGTCTGCTCCAGCCTGGCCCTGGACACTTCCTGCCATGGGGCTCCTACACAGCCTCTTTGAGCAACATGTGCCAGGCCTCAGCACCCACACAAGGAAGAATTCCTTTCCAATATCCCATCTACCCCAGCCCTCTGGCAGTTTGAAGCTATTCCCCCTTGTCCTGCGAGTCCAGAACCTTTTCCAAAGTCCCTCCCCAGCTATCTTGGAGCCCCAGCAGGCACTGCAAGGGGCTCGAAGGTCTCCCTGGAGCCTTCTGTTCTCCAGATTGGACACCCTCAGCTCTCCCAGACTGTCCTAGAGCAAAGAAGCTCCACCTTTCAAAGCACCTTAGAAGCCTCCTACCGGCCAAACTCGATGGCAACGCTGGCCTTCCGGGCCCTACGGATATCGCTTCCGGTGTCGTTCGGGGTCAATCCCGGCTCTCTCCCCGCCCCCCATGGGGCCCTCAGGCAATGCCGCTCCGACGCAGCTCCTGCCGCTGTCAGACCAGCGGGGGGGCGGGGGGCCAGCCCAGCCTCATCCACAATCCACACTGTCCTCGGCGGCTGCTGCGGGCTCATGGCGGCCCACACACCCGGAAGCAGAGCTCCGAACACAGAGGATCATAGCCCCACATTTGTGTTCGTCTCTGCACAAGGCAGGGCAGACTTGCCATGCCCGGACTTTTCAGTTCAGCACGAAAATGAGAATAAACCTGCGCCATGGGAGAGGAAACCTCTAAAGACTCCCTCATACGTGGTCGCTCAACTTAATGCCTAGGCACTTGCCATTCCTAAGGCTACACTAAAGCCCTTTTTACCTTGCGGGAAAGAAATGCCATTGTTCTGGTGTGCAGCTAAAGGCGGAGCACAGGCAGGCCAGGGCAAAAGCTGGGGCAGTGCCCGTCTTCACTCCTTCGCTGTGCTGTACTCCTTGCAGCTAGAGCGAAGCCAGATGGACGCGAGGAAGGACAAGGCGCTCTTAAAGTAGCCCCCTGTCAGCAGCCCTGAAAGGGCGCATAACACACGGCGTCTCGCTGCCCTCCGTTCTACATACTCGCGGCTCCCTTTGCCGACTTGCAAAAGTTGCTACCAGAGCAGAGGCGGCCAGATTGAAGAGGCAGAGCCTAGGGTCACCTTCTCCTTACTGCACGTAAGCCACGTCCAGCTCCTCGCTGCACTCTGGATTTCCCTTCTCCGCGGCACTTAGCGTGGTGCTGTGTGTGTGCAACTCGGCGCCTAGAAGTGACCGCCAATGCTTTCAGAGCGGGCTGCAAGGGAACCAAGGAGCAGCACAAGCAGCAGTGCTTCAGCTTGCTCCTTCCGACTGCTAAGGGCACTTGGGAAGGCAAGCGAGAGTCAACCACCTTCCTCTCCTAGTAGCCTCTAACGTGGTGCACACAAGCACGGCACATAGCCGCTTCGTTCACCGCCCTCGCCCTCGCCCACGCCTTGCTCCGCTTTCACTTGCCGGCGGCCAGAAGCCGCCGCAGGGGCGCCACATACCCAGCAGTGTGCGGGCAGCCAAGAGCTCGAGAACGCTGCTTCTGCCCAAGCCCGCCTAGGGCGTGCACCTTTGTTCTCAGAGCTCCGTGTAACAGTCTGCCTTTCTCGCAGTTCGAATGGAAATCGAAAGCTTTTCGCCTACGCCCTTCACAGAGATCCGTTGCTAGGACGAGAATGTCTCGTGGCCGGAGCTCGCCCCCGCCGCGAGGAAGCTGCTCTTAGCACCGCGTTGCAGGGACACGTCTCGCTTCTTGACTTCGTGCTTAGCGCTCTCCGAATTCGCCGCTAGCTCCGCGGTCCTTCTCAGCTTCAAGTAGCTGCGCTCGCAGTACATAGAGCTTTGCAAGGACCGAAGACCCGGAGGGACGTATCGCACACGACAATGTGCCAGGACAGAGACGTGTTCTACATTGTCCCTTCTCGTCATCCAGTTTGTGCCTCTGCTGCTTCTGCTGTTAGGAATCGCTCCTTGAAAGACGAGCGAGAGCGTCTTTCTGGGTGCATTGCACTGAGTGAGTGCTCGCTAAGGACTTTGCACTCGGAGCCAAGGCAACAGGGCGTGCTTGTCCGCAGAACTGAGAGCACGCTGTTGGGCAGAGCTGAAACTGACCGCTGGAGTTCAGCTCTCTCCGGACGGCAGACGCCGAAGAACGAAGCCGCTTGCGAGCGGCGCAGTGCAGCGAAGAGCACACGAGCAGCCAAAGAGCTCCTTCACAATCGCTTTCACTTCTCAGTGCTCTTGCTGCTTGGAAAAGCAGCACACAGCCGTTGCACGCCAGGGCAAAAGCTGGGGCAGTGCCCGTCCTCACTCCTTCGCTGTGCTGTACTCCTTGCAGCTAGAGCGAAGCGAGAAGGACGCGAGGACGAAGAAGGCGTTCTTAAAGTAGCCCCTTGTCAGCAGCCCTGAAAGGGCGCATAACACACGGCGTCTCGCTGCCCTCCGTTCTACATACTCGCGTCTCCCTTTGCCGTCTTGCAAAAGTTGCTACCAGAGCAGAGGCGGCCAGATTGAAGAGGCTGTGCTTAGGTTCACCTTCTCCTTACTGCACGTAAGCCACGTCAAGCTCCTCGCTGCACTCTGGATTTCCCTTCTCCGCGGCACTTAGCGTGGTGCTGTGTGTGTGCAACTCGGCGCCTAGAAGTGACCGCCAATGCTTTCAGAGCGGGCTGCAAGGGAACCAAGGAGCAGCACAAGCAGCAGTGCTTCAGCTTGCTCCTTCCGACTGCTAAGGGCACTTGGGAAGGCAAGCGAGAGTCAACCACCTTCCTCTCCTAGTAGCCTCTAACGTGGTGCACACAAGCACGGCACATAGCCGCTTCGTTCACCGCCCTCGCCCTCGCCCACGCCTTGCTCCGCTTTCACTTGTCGGCGGCCAGAAGCCGCCGCAGGGGCGCCACATACCCAGCAGTGTGCGGGCAGCCAAGAGCTCGAGAACGCTGCTTCTGCCCAAGCCCGCCTAGGGCGTGCACCTTTGTTCTCAGAGTTCCGTGTAACAGTCTGCCTTTCTCGCAGTTCGAATGGAAATCGAAAGCTTTTCGCCTACGCCCTTCACAGAGATCCGTTGCTAGGACGAGAATGTCTTGTGGCCGGAGCTCGCCCCCGCCGCGAGGAAGCTGCTCTTAGCACCGCGTTGCAGGGACACGTCTCGCTTCTTGACTTCGTGCTTAGCGCTCTCCGAATTCGCTGCTAGCTCCGCGGTCCGTCTCAGCTTCAAGTAGCTGCGCTCGCAGTACATAGAGCTTCGCAAGGACCGAAGACCCGGAGGGACGTATCGCACACGACAATGTGCCAGGACAGAGACGTGTTCTACATTGTCCCTTCTCGTCATCCAGTTTGTGCCTCTGCTGCTTGTGCTGTTAGGAATCGCTCCTTGAAAGACGAGCGAGAGCGTCTTTCTGGGTGCATTGCACTGAGTGAGTGCTCGCTAGGGACTTTGCACTCGGAGCCAAGGCAACAGGGCGTGCTTGTCCGCAGAACTGAGAGCGCGCTGTTGGGCAGAGCTGAAACTGACCGCTGCAGTTCAGCTCTCTCCGGACGGCAGACGCCGAAGAACGAAGCCGCTTGCGAGCGGCGCAGTGCAGCGAAGAGCACACGAGCAGCCAAAGAGCTCCTTCACAATCGCTTTCACTTCTCAGTGCTCTTGCTGCTTGGAAAAGCAGCACACAGCCGTTGCACGCCAGGGCAAAAGCTGGGGCAGTGCCCGTCCTCACTCCTTCGCTGTGCTGTACTCCTTGCAGCTAGAGCGAAGCGAGAAGGACGCGAGGACGAAGAAGGCGTTCTTAAAGTAGCCCCTTGTCAGCAGCCCTGAAAGGGCGCATAACACACGGCGTCTCGCTGCCCTCCGTTCTACATACTCGCGTCTCCCTTTGCCGTCTTGCAAAAGTTGCTACCAGAGCAGAGGCGGCCAGATTGAAGAGGCACTGCTTAGGTTCACCTTCTCCTTACTGCACGTAAGCCACGTCAAGCTCCTCGCTGCACTCTGGATTTCCCTTCTCCGCGGCACTTAGCGTGGTGCTGTGTGTGTGCAACTCGGCGCCTAGAAGTGACCGCCAATGCTTTCAGAGCGGGCTGCAAGGGAACCAAGGAGCAGCACAAGCAGCAGTGCTTCAGCTTGCTCCTTCCGACTGCTAAGGGCACTTGGGAAGGCAAGCGAGAGTCAACCACCTTCCTCTCCTAGTAGCCTCTAACGTGGTGCACACAAGCACGGCACATAGCCGCTTCGTTCACCGCCCTCGCCCTCGCCCACGCCTTGCTCCGCTTTCACTTGTCGGCGGCCAGAAGCCGCCGCAGGGGCGCCACATACCCAGCAGTGTGCGGGCAGCCAAGAGCTCGAGAACGCTGCTTCTGCCCAAGCCCGCCTAGGGCGTGCACCTTTGTTCTCAGAGCTCCGTGTAACAGTCTGCCTTTCTCGCAGTTCGAATGGAAATCGAAAGCTTTTCGCCTACGCCCTTCACAGAGATCCGTTGCTAGGACGAGAATGTCTTGTGGCCGGAGCTCGCCCCCGCCGCGAGGAAGCTGCTCTTAGCACCGCGTTGCAGGGACACGTCTCGCTTCTTGACTTCGTGCTTAGCGCTCTCCGAATTCGCCGCTAGCTCCGCGGTCCGTCTCAGCTTCAAGTAGCTGCGCTCGCAGTACTTAGAGCTTCGCAAGGACCGAAGACCCGGAGGGACATATCGCACACGACAATGTGCCAGGACAAGGACGTTCTGCACTGAGTGGAGACAGAGACAGACCCAGAATTCTACACTGCCCCTTCTCTTCGGCCATCTTGTGCTCTGCTGCCTCTGCTGTGACGAATCGGTCCTTGAAAAACCAGCGAGAGCGTCTCTCCAGGCACTGAGTGTGAGCTCCCTAGGGACTTTTTCCACCTCCAAAAATACATGGGTAAGTCCTAAAAGTTTTGGTTTGATCAAGAATAGTTACGTCCAAGTATCGCTGTTCTAAACACCCTTGGTTTCAGTCTGAACTTAACTGCTTGTTTCTGTCTTTTTGCCTAGTGGCAATCTAATTCTAAGGTAACTAGATGTGTTAGATATCCATAAGTTACATCTCAGGTTAGGTGGGATAATTGGCTGGGAAGAAAATGGAATTGAGAATTTGGAAAGAATCCAAAGTGAGCTGATGTCACAATCCGAGATTCCCTTGGGTTCCAAATCCTTTCATTTGTGTTTTTGTGGGCTTTTTTGAAGGCGGTGTACAGTTGAAGCCATGATTTAGCTGCGGTGAGACCTGCTCTGCTGTAAAAGCATTATTTTCTCAGTGAGCATGGACAACAGTTAGAGTGTCGTCTTTTAAGATTCCCTGCACTCCACTTATGGTGGCAAAAGCAGTGCCTTGACTGTAATCATAAAAGTGATTACAGCTTCCTTGCTTTGACATCATGTAGGATGCTTCCTCCATCTGCTGTGGTCAGCATTAAGTAACAGATTTCTCAGTTTCTAGGAAGAGTCTAGCAAACAATCACCTTGCTCCTTCTCTTGCATTTATTCATCACTGCTATGCTGCTATACAGACAGATAGTCTGTTTATGATTCAACAATTCAATGGGACATCAAGTAAATAGCAAAGCAAAACTAACTACCGAAAGCACTATAAGGGCCAGAGATTAGCTTGGATCAAAACAGGTATTCTCCTAGCATTGTTTACAAACGACTCAGCATGTGAAACAGAAGGCACAATGTAGTTTGTGCCTTGTTTTGGGCATGCCCGGAAGAAGGAAATTCTGATTTCACATATGGGAAAAGAAATGTTGACATTTGAATGAGATTGTTCATACCCCAGAAAAGGTTGCTTTGAAAGGTTGTGGAAGTCCTGTGTGGAAACACGGCTTTACAAGTCCTTTCCACCAGGAGACAACAGCTGCAGAACATCTGGGTGTGCCAGTGTTGAGAGCACCAGCAAAGATCAAAGTGGAGAAGTTGGTGAACAATGGCAGTGGCCTGGGGGAGAGCAAGTGGGGTGCTGGCTGTGGGACCAGGGGAGTCCTGACTGATTTAGGAGGCGTGTGATGGTCTGTGCCAGCAAGCGGAGTAGTGCTGTGGCCTTGGCACACTGCGAATACTGGAATTCAGTGGGGTCACTGGGCAGGCTGAGTGTGTGAGCTGCTGGAGGGACCCAGGTTGCCCACATGTAAACATCCAGTCTCACTCTTGCCAGCCACAGAAAGGAGCAGGATGTGGCTGCTGGCGATGCCTGTCATGTATATGTAGTGTATATGCGTGCTATCCCAGCCTGCTGGGAACACTTCTTCTTTGGGACTGCTTGGGCTGAGGGAGAGAAAGCAGTGGTAGTTTCTGAGGTTTCGAGTTTGCTCGAGTTTCTCAGGCTGTTTCTGGAGCCACCCAGAGTTCTCTTCCTTGAAGCATTTCAAGTCCTGCTAATTTTCAAAATTCAAACAGACACAGCCCTAAGCTAGTTGATCTGACTTCAGAGCTATTCTTACGCTGAGCTGTTGGATGATCTGATCTCCTGAGATGTCTTCCATTTCAGTTTATGACCTGGTTCTTGTGAAAAATAGGATCTTTTAGCCTGGAGAAGAGAGGTTTCTGGAGAGACAGTATTGTGGCCTTTGAATATGTAAAGAGGGTATAAGACCAATGGAGAAAGACTTTTTAGGAAGGTTTGCAGAGAAAGGACAAGGGGACATGCTTTCAAACTGAGACTAGGTTTAGACTGGCTAAAAGGAAAAGCTTTTCTACAATGAAGCTGGTGAGACACTCAAACGGCTGTTCCAGAGAAGTTGTGGATGCCCCATCATTGAGAGTGCTCCTTATCAGTTTGGCTAGTCTTGAGCAATTTGATCTACTGTAAGATCTACCTGGCAAGGAAGTAGGACTAGGTGATCTTTAATCACAGACTGTTGTATGATTCCGTGAAAGACAGAATGCAATAAAGTTCATAATTCAGATTTTGGCGCAGACATATTTATAATTTCTCACTTTATGCATCATTGCAATGACAACTTGTTAGCTTCTGAAATGATTAGCTGAGATTGATTTCCTTCCTTAGTTTCATTTTCCCTGTTATTCCTTCACTCTTGGACCTTTTTTTCACTAGATTTCCTCTTTCAGTAAACTGCCCTTAAGTATCACTTTGCTCCCCACCTGGCTTTTTTTTTTTTTTTTTTTTTTCAATGACACCTTTTCACTGGTTCGTTTTGGGCCTTTGCTGCTTGAAGTCCAGCAGCCTCCTTGTCAGAGCATTACGGAGCTTTCTTTACAGCTTCATCACTATGCAAAAAGCCATAAATTACTGTGTTCCATCTCACATACCATCAAGTAGCACACTAATATTCCCTCTGCTGAATAGCTGGTTGGCTTACATAGACCAGCCAAAAACCAGGAAATCCAGATGGCAGCAAGAATCTTGTAGACTACTCCCGCTGTTCATTTAAATTCTGGAGAAGTCACGTGAGGTATCACATTCTCTTGAAAGAAGTGTCTATCATCTCGGACATTCTAGAATGGGCTATTAATATTGTCATGAGTTTCTGGCTAGACTTTTTAGTATGCCAATTCAAATTCAAATGATCTGAAATGATAGAACTTCAAGAATTGTTTTTCCCAGAATCGAAGTATGATGGAGTTATATAGGGAGAATCTTAATCTTAGTTATTCTATTCCATCTCACATCATGGCTGGGGGCAGGGAGAAGGGAGTATCTTTGGGGGACAATGGGTTCCGGTGTAGTCAGTAAGCTGGGCAGAGGCGCCATCAGGTATTGTCTGTTGTTGGGGGGGGGATTCATGTGAACTCTTCCTTTCTTGTACCCTGCCACCAGTATTGTTGCTAAAATTGTTTGTTTTCTCATCCAAGTGACAAAATCAGCACACTTAATGAGGGATGAAGAGGGAGCAGCGACCTCGGAACAGGAGGAAGAAGAAGCAGAGCCTGCTGTCCTCCAGAAGAAAAAAAACGCTACCAGCCAACTTTGCATCATCTGTGAACTTCCTGGGCGTGTACTCTATCCCCTTGTCCAGATCACTGAGCAAGATATTAAACAGGACTGGGCCCAAGACTGAGCCTTGGGGACCAGCTGGATGAACTCTATTTCCCACCACTCTGTGGGCCTGGCCATCACCCAGTTTGTCACCCAGCAAACAGCCCACCCATGCAAACCATAAGCAGACAGTTTCTTCAGGAGAATGATGTGAGACTCATTGCAAAAAAGATCAGGGAGATGCCTAGGAAGAGTCTCAGGTGAATCCAGGAGACTATAGTGGAGGACTATTCAGTTTTCCAATCAATTTGCTTAAAAAAACTCTACAAAACCGTAATAAAAAAACAAACAAAAAAAGCAGACCAAACAAACACACAAAACCCCCCATCCAATAATCCCCAAAGAGACAAAAAAAGCCCCCAAAAAAGCCCACCAAAAAACCCACCCAAAACTGAAAAAAAAGCCCCAAACCCAACACAAAAAATCAGGGTGAAGGTTTTTAGTAACTTTAAAAATAACAAAACAAAACGAAACAAAAAAACCCCAGAAAGTCACATTTCTAAAGGTGCTGTCCCAGCCTCTTCTCTCAGCAGGGAGGACATCCTGAAGTGGAGCCAGTTGGAAGAAAGCGGGACGGGGCAGCACCTGGGCCATTGTCACAGGACGGCCCTGTGGCTGCCCCACTGCCAAAACCTGGACACATAAATCAAACACAGGTATGCACATGTGCTTAGACACAGCAAAAATATATTTGTCTGAAAAGAATACAGGTCCATTTCTATCACTGGAAAGAGCATAATGCCTCGTCTCAGCTTTCTTTTCAGTCATTACAAATGTTTCGAAAATAAAGGAGTGCAGAAAATGGAAATATCCAAGATCAACATGAGGACCAGTAACAAAGATTCCATTTTTGAAACTGCATTGGGAATCCTCTGCAGAAATTGACTCAGAGCTCTAAGATTTACAAAAAAGACCAAGAGGATTGGAGTCAATACAACACAGTGTCTGGAGACTTCAGCTGGTTGCCTTGATTTCTCAAATATGATGGAGGAAGCACCTTAGCAACTACAGCTGCCAGTTCTCTCAGGGCCCTGACATGCCTCTGGGTGGGTGCCATGGTCTTGCATGCTCAGGTTCCTCAAGTGGTCTGAAAGCTGACCTGCTACTATGGGTTAGAATCAAGTCCACCAGTCCAATAACCTGAGAGATGTGGAAATAGTGACTGGCAGTAAAAATTGAGACCAACACTTGTTGAGTACCTCAGCCTTCTCCTTGTCTGTTGTCACTAGTCCTGTCTGGCTTATGGGGGTGGGGGGGGGGGGGGGAATAGGGGAGGTGTGATAGGTTTCTTTTCATCTTCCTTTTCCCACTGAAATACCCGTAGGTGCCTTTATTATTCTTAGTTTTGGCATGCTTTTCCAAATTCAGCTTCAACTGAGCCTTAGCTATACTGATCCCATCCTCACACACTCATGTGTTACCACTGTATTTTTCCCATGATTTGTCTCGCTGTGTATCGTCTGCATATTACCTACTTGCATCACATCTATTAATTTTCAATAACCTTCTGGCTTTAACTTGCTTTCAAAAAAAAACCTTTTTGAACCTTTTCACCTCAGAAATTCACCTGGGAAACCCCAAATCCCCAGAATTCGACCCAAAATTCACCTGGCACCCCAAATTCACCCTCCAAATTCGCTCCAAAATGATTGGCAACTTTACACACTCCATTTTCCCACAAAAGGATCTAGAGCCCTGTGCGCTTCGTATACAAACTAAATGCAAAAAACCTTTCTATTCATTCTCAGCAAAAAGACGTCCTATTCCTCCTTCTTTTGGACAAAACTGCCTTCACTTTCAAACTTATTCTCTTGCTCGCTTACCTGCATAATGCTTAGTCCCTGTTCTGCATGCTCATTTTCTTCACTTTTACAAGGAATCCTCTCCTCATCTTCTTCTTCCTCTGCTTCAACATGCAAAAACAAACCAAAAATTGTCTCTTCTACAGAAAATGAGGGGAGAAAAGAACACAAATGATAACCAATACCCTGCCAAGTAGAAATTTCTTCTATATTTCAGTGACTGATAGGCAGAAAAAAATGAATTTCATCTGGGGAAAGAAAGACATTCTAGGAATATTCAGACTGCTATCTTGCCCCAGGTAAAACATTTACCATGGCCTTAGCGTTAATGAGCTTGTGAACATCAGCTGCCAAGAGGAAGGACATTTCCTCCAGTTTCACACAATACTTGGTCAGTACATCTGCTATCTGTGCAATCAAAGAATACAGAAAAGCAACAACAATGAAAAGTAGAACTCAAATATCAATTTCCCAAGTTAAAATCTACATGAACAAGACAATTTTTCCATTCAAGTGAATTCGATTTAATTAATTCATTAACTACATAAGTAGCATTCTCACGTTCAAGAACGGAATTCAAAGAATCAACGTTGCTTCTTCTGAGACATTGAAGCCTGAGTAGATCCCAACTTCAAATCTAGTAGGACGCCATGAAAGCAATACCTGCTACATTTAGTACATGTAAACTACAAAGACATCTAGAACAGCTCTAAAAGATGAGCAAACCCATGAACTTTGAAGGAGACGCTAGCAAGAAATGTGGAAATAGGCTTTATCTGCCCAGTGCTTTTCCCAAAAGCACGGGCACTCCTTGGCATCAGTGAGAGTCTCTGTCTCATTATTCAGCAGCTGGCTTAGGGTAAAAAAGGATGCATGCAATCACTTCATTCCTGTTCATGACATAAACTTACTGCATCATCGTGGAAGCCATTTACTTGGAAATATAGCCTAAAAAATAGGTGTCAGACTGGGTACATATCTAGATTGCTATGAGCAAAACCAATTTCTTTTTAACAGGAAAGCCATACAATATGCCTGCCATGGCAAATATTAGTCTACTAGCCCTGCACTTCAACGGGCAGTGAGCAGTTCATGACACCAAATTTACGTTTGGCAAGGAGACAGTCTATTTATTACAAGCCCCTAGTTCTAGAACCAAGAATTCAGGAGTTGCTCATTCCCAATGAAAATCTGTCCATTTCATACCTTTGGGGTTTTATGCTTCTGTTCTTTACCTGTCTTGAGTGTGGCTTTCTTGTGAAGTCACTGATGGGTGTTTTTCCAACACATTTCTGCTGATTACACGGTAATTGCATGGCATCAGCAGACATCTCTGAATGTCTCTTGAAAGTATGCTTTTTACTCTTCCTAGAGGACCTTGTCTTCTTCTTTCCTTCACCCAAAAGGTGGGCTAAGTGAGCCTTCAAAGAACCATCATCTCAACAATTAGAATTCTTTCAAACCTACTGAATGGAGAACAGCGACAAAAAAATTTTAAAAAGACTAGTACGCGAAAGACAGCAGAAGAGAAAGGTAAAGTAATGAATCCTACATGCCACATGCATAACTCTCTTCATTCAAGGCTATTTTCAAAATGAGAAGAAAAAAAAAAAAAAAAAAAAAGATCATCTTTTCCTCAGAGAGGAAAAGAAAGTGGAAAGTGGAGTAACTGGATTGTGTTGCCTTGCCTACAGTTACCAGAAAAGTCAACAGCAGAGTTGAAAACTCCTGAAGCTGGCTAACTACGCCTCTAAATGTTTTACTACTGTGTTATGATTCTGTCTTCAGTTAATAGAACCCGATATACAACAAAGAGATGGGAGCACATGGAGATGCATTGGAGAGCCTACGCTGGAGGTAACACATTCATTTTTTACTCAAACAAATCCAAATTAGAAATGTTGAAAATGACCTGGGGCCATTTCAACAGCCAGCAAACTAACACAACCAACCTTTGGCTTTTATTCAATCCTTTGCTTATTTTACCTGGACCTTGAAGATCTGTCTGCAGCCTTCCTCTCTGCAAATATATCACACTCGTCCTATTGAGAACCCATGGCTCATCACAGCTGCTTCGCCACGCCTGCTTCCAGAAGAACTGGCAACTACAAGCTGGGAGCCAAGAGATACAACACTTCACTTGGAAAAGGGCCTTCCATGAATCCTAGAATCCCAGAATGGTTTGGACTGGAAGCGACCTTAGAGACAGAGTCTCTTCTTCCCACATCCTGACATGGGCAGGGACACTTTTCCACTAGTCCAGGTTGCTCCATGTCTGCTCCAGCCTGGCCCTGGACACTTCCTGCCATGGGGCTCCTACACAGCCTCTTTGAGCAACATGTGCCAGGCCTCAGCACCCACACAAGGAAGAATTCCTTTCCAATATCCCATCTACCCCAGCCCTCTGGCAGTTTGAAGCTATTCCCCCTTGTCCTGCGAGTCCAGAACCTTTTCCAAAGTCCCTCCCCAGCTATCTTGGAGCCCCAGCAGGCACTGCAAGGGGCTCGAAGGTCTCCCTGGAGCCTTCTGTTCTCCAGATTGGACACCCTCAGCTCTCCCAGACTGTCCTAGAGCAAAGAAGCTCCACCTTTCAAAGCACCTTAGAAGCCTCCTACCGGCCAAACTCGATGGCAACGCTGGCCTTCCGGGCCCTACGGATATCGCTTCCGGTGTCGTTCGGGGTCAATCCCGGCTCTCTCCCCGCCCCCCATGGGGCCCTCAGGCAATGCCGCTCCGACGCAGCTCCTGCCGCTGTCAGACCAGCGGGGGGGCGGGGGGCCAGCCCAGCCTCATCCACAATCCACACTGTCCTCGGCGGCTGCTGCGGGCTCATGGCGGCCCACACACCCGGAAGCAGAGCTCCGAACACAGAGGATCATAGCCCCACATTTGTGTTCGTCTCTGCACAAGGCAGGGCAGACTTGCCATGCCCGGACTTTTCAGTTCAGCACGAAAATGAGAATAAACCTGCGCCATGGGAGAGGAAACCTCTAAAGACTCCCTCATACGTGGTCGCTCAACTTAATGCCTAGGCACTTGCCATTCCTAAGGCTACACTAAAGCCCTTTTTACCTTGCGGGAAAGAAATGCCATTGTTCTGGTGTGCAGCTAAAGGCGGAGCACAGGCAGGCCAGGGCAAAAGCTGGGGCAGTGCCCGTCTTCACTCCTTCGCTGTGCTGTACTCCTTGCAGCTAGAGCGAAGCCAGATGGACGCGAGGAAGGACAAGGCGCTCTTAAAGTAGCCCCCTGTCAGCAGCCCTGAAAGGGCGCATAACACACGGCGTCTCGCTGCCCTCCGTTCTACATACTCGCGGCTCCCTTTGCCGACTTGCAAAAGTTGCTACCAGAGCAGAGGCGGCCAGATTGAAGAGGCAGAGCCTAGGGTCACCTTCTCCTTACTGCACGTAAGCCACGTCCAGCTCCTCGCTGCACTCTGGATTTCCCTTCTCCGCGGCACTTAGCGTGGTGCTGTGTGTGTGCAACTCGGCGCCTAGAAGTGACCGCCAATGCTTTCAGAGCGGGCTGCAAGGGAACCAAGGAGCAGCACAAGCAGCAGTGCTTCAGCTTGCTCCTTCCGACTGCTAAGGGCACTTGGGAAGGCAAGCGAGAGTCAACCACCTTCCTCTCCTAGTAGCCTCTAACGTGGTGCACACAAGCACGGCACATAGCCGCTTCGTTCACCGCCCTCGCCCTCGCCCACGCCTTGCTCCGCTTTCACTTGCCGGCGGCCAGAAGCCGCCGCAGGGGCGCCACATACCCAGCAGTGTGCGGGCAGCCAAGAGCTCGAGAACGCTGCTTCTGCCCAAGCCCGCCTAGGGCGTGCACCTTTGTTCTCAGAGCTCCGTGTAACAGTCTGCCTTTCTCGCAGTTCGAATGGAAATCGAAAGCTTTTCGCCTACGCCCTTCACAGAGATCCGTTGCTAGGACGAGAATGTCTCGTGGCCGGAGCTCGCCCCCGCCGCGAGGAAGCTGCTCTTAGCACCGCGTTGCAGGGACACGTCTCGCTTCTTGACTTCGTGCTTAGCGCTCTCCGAATTCGCCGCTAGCTCCGCGGTCCTTCTCAGCTTCAAGTAGCTGCGCTCGCAGTACATAGAGCTTCGCAAGGACCGAAGACCCGGAGGGACGTATCGCACACGACAATGTGCCAGGACAGAGACGTGTTCTACATTGTCCCTTCTCGTCATCCAGTTTGTGCCTCTGCTGCTTCTGCTGTTAGGAATCGCTCCTTGAAAGACGAGCGAGAGCGTCTTTCTGGGTGCATTGCACTGAGTGAGTGCTCGCTAAGGACTTTGCACTCGGAGCCAAGGCAACAGGGCGTGCTTGTCCGCAGAACTGAGAGCACGCTGTTGGGCAGAGCTGAAACTGACCGCTGGAGTTCAGCTCTCTCCGGACGGCAGACGCCGAAGAACGAAGCCGCTTGCGAGCGGCGCAGTGCAGCGAAGAGCACACGAGCAGCCAAAGAGCTCCTTCACAATCGCTTTCACTTCTCAGTGCTCTTGCTGCTTGGAAAAGCAGCACACAGCCGTTGCACGCCAGGGCAAAAGCTGGGGCAGTGCCCGTCCTCACTCCTTCGCTGTGCTGTACTCCTTGCAGCTAGAGCGAAGCGAGAAGGACGCGAGGACGAAGAAGGCGTTCTTAAAGTAGCCCCTTGTCAGCAGCCCTGAAAGGGCGCATAACACACGGCGTCTCGCTGCCCTCCGTTCTACATACTCGCGTCTCCCTTTGCCGTCTTGCAAAAGTTGCTACCAGAGCAGAGGCGGCCAGATTGAAGAGGCTGTGCTTAGGTTCACCTTCTCCTTACTGCACGTAAGCCACGTCAAGCTCCTCGCTGCACTCTGGATTTCCCTTCTCCGCGGCACTTAGCGTGGTGCTGTGTGTGTGCAACTCGGCGCCTAGAAGTGACCGCCAATGCTTTCAGAGCGGGCTGCAAGGGAACCAAGGAGCAGCACAAGCAGCAGTGCTTCAGCTTGCTCCTTCCGACTGCTAAGGGCACTTGGGAAGGCAAGCGAGAGTCAACCACCTTCCTCTCCTAGTAGCCTCTAACGTGGTGCACACAAGCACGGCACATAGCCGCTTCGTTCACCGCCCTCGCCCTCGCCCACGCCTTGCTCCGCTTTCACTTGTCGGCGGCCAGAAGCCGCCGCAGGGGCGCCACATACCCAGCAGTGTGCGGGCAGCCAAGAGCTCGAGAACGCTGCTTCTGCCCAAGCCCGCCTAGGGCGTGCACCTTTGTTCTCAGAGTTCCGTGTAACAGTCTGCCTTTCTCGCAGTTCGAATGGAAATCGAAAGCTTTTCGCCTACGCCCTTCACAGAGATCCGTTGCTAGGACGAGAATGTCTTGTGGCCGGAGCTCGCCCCCGCCGCGAGGAAGCTGCTCTTAGCACCGCGTTGCAGGGACACGTCTCGCTTCTTGACTTCGTGCTTAGCGCTCTCCGAATTCGCTGCTAGCTCCGCGGTCCGTCTCAGCTTCAAGTAGCTGCGCTCGCAGTACATAGAGCTTCGCAAGGACCGAAGACCCGGAGGGACGTATCGCACACGACAATGTGCCAGGACAGAGACGTGTTCTACATTGTCCCTTCTCGTCATCCAGTTTGTGCCTCTGCTGCTTGTGCTGTTAGGAATCGCTCCTTGAAAGACGAGCGAGAGCGTCTTTCTGGGTGCATTGCACTGAGTGAGTGCTCGCTAGGGACTTTGCACTCGGAGCCAAGGCAACAGGGCGTGCTTGTCCGCAGAACTGAGAGCGCGCTGTTGGGCAGAGCTGAAACTGACCGCTGCAGTTCAGCTCTCTCCGGACGGCAGACGCCGAAGAACGAAGCCGCTTGCGAGCGGCGCAGTGCAGCGAAGAGCACACGAGCAGCCAAAGAGCTCCTTCACAATCGCTTTCACTTCTCAGTGCTCTTGCTGCTTGGAAAAGCAGCACACAGCCGTTGCACGCCAGGGCAAAAGCTGGGGCAGTGCCCGTCCTCACTCCTTCGCTGTGCTGTACTCCTTGCAGCTAGAGCGAAGCGAGAAGGACGCGAGGACGAAGAAGGCGTTCTTAAAGTAGCCCCTTGTCAGCAGCCCTGAAAGGGCGCATAACACACGGCGTCTCGCTGCCCTCCGTTCTACATACTCGCGTCTCCCTTTGCCGTCTTGCAAAAGTTGCTACCAGAGCAGAGGCGGCCAGATTGAAGAGGCACTGCTTAGGTTCACCTTCTCCTTACTGCACGTAAGCCACGTCAAGCTCCTCGCTGCACTCTGGATTTCCCTTCTCCGCGGCACTTAGCGTGGTGCTGTGTGTGTGCAACTCGGCGCCTAGAAGTGACCGCCAATGCTTTCAGAGCGGGCTGCAAGGGAACCAAGGAGCAGCACAAGCAGCAGTGCTTCAGCTTGCTCCTTCCGACTGCTAAGGGCACTTGGGAAGGCAAGCGAGAGTCAACCACCTTCCTCTCCTAGTAGCCTCTAACGTGGTGCACACAAGCACGGCACATAGCCGCTTCGTTCACCGCCCTCGCCCTCGCCCACGCCTTGCTCCGCTTTCACTTGTCGGCGGCCAGAAGCCGCCGCAGGGGCGCCACATACCCAGCAGTGTGCGGGCAGCCAAGAGCTCGAGAACGCTGCTTCTGCCCAAGCCCGCCTAGGGCGTGCACCTTTGTTCTCAGAGCTCCGTGTAACAGTCTGCCTTTCTCGCAGTTCGAATGGAAATCGAAAGCTTTTCGCCTACGCCCTTCACAGAGATCCGTTGCTAGGACGAGAATGTCTTGTGGCCGGAGCTCGCCCCCGCCGCGAGGAAGCTGCTCTTAGCACCGCGTTGCAGGGACACGTCTCGCTTCTTGACTTCGTGCTTAGCGCTCTCCGAATTCGCCGCTAGCTCCGCGGTCCGTCTCAGCTTCGCTCGCAGCTGCGTAGCTGCGCTCGCAGTACTTAGAGCTTCGCAAGGACCGAAGACCCGGAGGGACATATCGCACACGACAATGTGCCAGGACAAGGACGTTCTGCACTGAGTGGAGACAGAGACAGACCCAGAATTCTACACTGCCCCTTCTCTTCGGCCATCTTGTGCTCTGCTGCCTCTGCTGTGACGAATCGGTCCTTGAAAAACCAGCGAGAGCGTCTCTCCAGGCACTGAGTGTGAGCTCCCTAGGGACTTTTTCCACCTCCAAAAATACATGGGTAAGTCCTAAAAGTTTTGGTTTGATCAAGAATAGTTACGTCCAAGTATCGCTGTTCTAAACACCCTTGGTTTCAGTCTGAACTTAACTGCTTGTTTCTGTCTTTTTGCCTAGTGGCAATCTAATTCTAAGGTAACTAGATGTGTTAGATATCCATAAGTTACATCTCAGGTTAGGTGGGATAATTGGCTGGGAAGAAAATGGAATTGAGAATTTGGAAAGAATCCAAAGTGAGCTGATGTCACAATCCGAGATTCCCTTGGGTTCCAAATCCTTTCATTTGTGTTTTTGTGGGCTTTTTTGAAGGCGGTGTACAGTTGAAGCCATGATTTAGCTGCGGTGAGACCTGCTCTGCTGTAAAAGCATTATTTTCTCAGTGAGCATGGACAACAGTTAGAGTGTCGTCTTTTAAGATTCCCTGCACTCCACTTATGGTGGCAAAAGCAGTGCCTTGACTGTAATCATAAAAGTGATTACAGCTTCCTTGCTTTGACATCATGTAGGATGCTTCCTCCATCTGCTGTGGTCAGCATTAAGTAACAGATTTCTCAGTTTCTAGGAAGAGTCTAGCAAACAATCACCTTGCTCCTTCTCTTGCATTTATTCATCACTGCTATGCTGCTATACAGACAGATAGTCTGTTTATGATTCAACAATTCAATGGGACATCAAGTAAATAGCAAAGCAAAACTAACTACCGAAAGCACTATAAGGGCCAGAGATTAGCTTGGATCAAAACAGGTATTCTCCTAGCATTGTTTACAAACGACTCAGCATGTGAAACAGAAGGCACAATGTAGTTTGTGCCTTGTTTTGGGCATGCCCGGAAGAAGGAAATTCTGATTTCACATATGGGAAAAGAAATGTTGACATTTGAATGAGATTGTTCATACCCCAGAAAAGGTTGCTTTGAAAGGTTGTGGAAGTCCTGTGTGGAAACACGGCTTTACAAGTCCTTTCCACCAGGAGACAACAGCTGCAGAACATCTGGGTGTGCCAGTGTTGAGAGCACCAGCAAAGATCAAAGTGGAGAAGTTGGTGAACAATGGCAGTGGCCTGGGGGAGAGCAAGTGGGGTGCTGGCTGTGGGACCAGGGGAGTCCTGACTGATTTAGGAGGCGTGTGATGGTCTGTGCCAGCAAGCGGAGTAGTGCTGTGGCCTTGGCACACTGCGAATACTGGAATTCAGTGGGGTCACTGGGCAGGCTGAGTGTGTGAGCTGCTGGAGGGACCCAGGTTGCCCACATGTAAACATCCAGTCTCACTCTTGCCAGCCACAGAAAGGAGCAGGATGTGGCTGCTGGCGATGCCTGTCATGTATATGTAGTGTATATGCGTGCTATCCCAGCCTGCTGGGAACACTTCTTCTTTGGGACTGCTTGGGCTGAGGGAGAGAAAGCAGTGGTAGTTTCTGAGGTTTCGAGTTTGCTCGAGTTTCTCAGGCTGTTTCTGGAGCCACCCAGAGTTCTCTTCCTTGAAGCATTTCAAGTCCTGCTAATTTTCAAAATTCAAACAGACACAGCCCTAAGCTAGTTGATCTGACTTCAGAGCTATTCTTACGCTGAGCTGTTGGATGATCTGATCTCCTGAGATGTCTTCCATTTCAGTTTATGACCTGGTTCTTGTGAAAAATAGGATCTTTTAGCCTGGAGAAGAGAGGTTTCTGGAGAGACAGTATTGTGGCCTTTGAATATGTAAAGAGGGTATAAGACCAATGGAGAAAGACTTTTTAGGAAGGTTTGCAGAGAAAGGACAAGGGGACATGCTTTCAAACTGAGACTAGGTTTAGACTGGCTAAAAGGAAAAGCTTTTCTACAATGAAGCTGGTGAGACACTCAAACGGCTGTTCCAGAGAAGTTGTGGATGCCCCATCATTGAGAGTGCTCCTTATCAGTTTGGCTAGTCTTGAGCAATTTGATCTACTGTAAGATCTACCTGGCAAGGAAGTAGGACTAGGTGATCTTTAATCACAGACTGTTGTATGATTCCGTGAAAGACAGAATGCAATAAAGTTCATAATTCAGATTTTGGCGCAGACATATTTATAATTTCTCACTTTATGCATCATTGCAATGACAACTTGTTAGCTTCTGAAATGATTAGCTGAGATTGATTTCCTTCCTTAGTTTCATTTTCCCTGTTATTCCTTCACTCTTGGACCTTTTTTTCACTAGATTTCCTCTTTCAGTAAACTGCCCTTAAGTATCACTTTGCTCCCCACCTGGCTTTTTTTTTTTTTTTTTTTTTTCAATGACACCTTTTCACTGGTTCGTTTTGGGCCTTTGCTGCTTGAAGTCCAGCAGCCTCCTTGTCAGAGCATTACGGAGCTTTCTTTACAGCTTCATCACTATGCAAAAAGCCATAAATTACTGTGTTCCATCTCACATACCATCAAGTAGCACACTAATATTCCCTCTGCTGAATAGCTGGTTGGCTTACATAGACCAGCCAAAAACCAGGAAATCCAGATGGCAGCAAGAATCTTGTAGACTACTCCCGCTGTTCATTTAAATTCTGGAGAAGTCACGTGAGGTATCACATTCTCTTGAAAGAAGTGTCTATCATCTCGGACATTCTAGAATGGGCTATTAATATTGTCATGAGTTTCTGGCTAGACTTTTTAGTATGCCAATTCAAATTCAAATGATCTGAAATGATAGAACTTCAAGAATTGTTTTTCCCAGAATCGAAGTATGATGGAGTTATATAGGGAGAATCTTAATCTTAGTTATTCTATTCCATCTCACATCATGGCTGGGGGCAGGGAGAAGGGAGTATCTTTGGGGGACAATGGGTTCCGGTGTAGTCAGTAAGCTGGGCAGAGGCGCCATCAGGTATTGTCTGTTGTTGGGGGGGGGATTCATGTGAACTCTTCCTTTCTTGTACCCTGCCACCAGTATTGTTGCTAAAATTGTTTGTTTTCTCATCCAAGTGACAAAATCAGCACACTTAATGAGGGATGAAGAGGGAGCAGCGACCTCGGAACAGGAGGAAGAAGAAGCAGAGCCTGCTGTCCTCCAGAAGAAAAAAAACGCTACCAGCCAACTTTGCATCATCTGTGAACTTCCTGGGCGTGTACTCTATCCCCTTGTCCAGATCACTGAGCAAGATATTAAACAGGACTGGGCCCAAGACTGAGCCTTGGGGACCAGCTGGATGAACTCTATTTCCCACCACTCTGTGGGCCTGGCCATCACCCAGTTTGTCACCCAGCAAACAGCCCACCCATGCAAACCATAAGCAGACAGTTTCTTCAGGAGAATGATGTGAGACTCATTGCAAAAAAGATCAGGGAGATGCCTAGGAAGAGTCTCAGGTGAATCCAGGAGACTATAGTGGAGGACTATTCAGTTTTCCAATCAATTTGCTTAAAAAAACTCTACAAAACCGTAATAAAAAAACAAACAAAAAAAGCAGACCAAACAAACACACAAAACCCCCCATCCAATAATCCCCAAAGAGACAAAAAAAGCCCCCAAAAAAGCCCACCAAAAAACCCACCCAAAACTGAAAAAAAAGCCCCAAACCCAACACAAAAAATCAGGGTGAAGGTTTTTAGTAACTTTAAAAATAACAAAACAAAACGAAACAAAAAAACCCCAGAAAGTCACATTTCTAAAGGTGCTGTCCCAGCCTCTTCTCTCAGCAGGGAGGACATCCTGAAGTGGAGCCAGTTGGAAGAAAGCGGGACGGGGCAGCACCTGGGCCATTGTCACAGGACGGCCCTGTGGCTGCCCCACTGCCAAAACCTGGACACATAAATCAAACACAGGTATGCACATGTGCTTAGACACAGCAAAAATATATTTGTCTGAAAAGAATACAGGTCCATTTCTATCACTGGAAAGAGCATAATGCCTCGTCTCAGCTTTCTTTTCAGTCATTACAAATGTTTCGAAAATAAAGGAGTGCAGAAAATGGAAATATCCAAGATCAACATGAGGACCAGTAACAAAGATTCCATTTTTGAAACTGCATTGGGAATCCTCTGCAGAAATTGACTCAGAGCTCTAAGATTTACAAAAAAGACCAAGAGGATTGGAGTCAATACAACACAGTGTCTGGAGACTTCAGCTGGTTGCCTTGATTTCTCAAATATGATGGAGGAAGCACCTTAGCAACTACAGCTGCCAGTTCTCTCAGGGCCCTGACATGCCTCTGGGTGGGTGCCATGGTCTTGCATGCTCAGGTTCCTCAAGTGGTCTGAAAGCTGACCTGCTACTATGGGTTAGAATCAAGTCCACCAGTCCAATAACCTGAGAGATGTGGAAATAGTGACTGGCAGTAAAAATTGAGACCAACACTTGTTGAGTACCTCAGCCTTCTCCTTGTCTGTTGTCACTAGTCCTGTCTGGCTTATGGGGGTGGGGGGGGGGGGGGAATAGGGGAGGTGTGATAGGTTTCTTTTCATCTTCCTTTTCCCACTGAAATACCCGTAGGTGCCTTTATTATTCTTAGTTTTGGCATGCTTTTCCAAATTCAGCTTCAACTGAGCCTTAGCTATACTGATCCCATCCTCACACACTCATGTGTTACCACTGTATTTTTCCCATGATTTGTCTCGCTGTGTATCGTCTGCATATTACCTACTTGCATCACATCTATTAATTTTCAATAACCTTCTGGCTTTAACTTGCTTTCAAAAAAAAACCTTTTTGAACCTTTTCACCTCAGAAATTCACCTGGGAAACCCCAAATCCCCAGAATTCGACCCAAAATTCACCTGGCACCCCAAATTCACCCTCCAAATTCGCTCCAAAATGATTGGCAACTTTACACACTCCATTTTCCCACAAAAGGATCTAGAGCCCTGTGCGCTTCGTATACAAACTAAATGCAAAAAACCTTTCTATTCATTCTCAGCAAAAAGACGTCCTATTCCTCCTTCTTTTGGACAAAACTGCCTTCACTTTCAAACTTATTCTCTTGCTCGCTTACCTGCATAATGCTTAGTCCCTGTTCTGCATGCTCATTTTCTTCACTTTTACAAGGAATCCTCTCCTCATCTTCTTCTTCCTCTGCTTCAACATGCAAAAACAAACCAAAAATTGTCTCTTCTACAGAAAATGAGGGGAGAAAAGAACACAAATGATAACCAATACCCTGCCAAGTAGAAATTTCTTCTATATTTCAGTGACTGATAGGCAGAAAAAAATGAATTTCATCTGGGGAAAGAAAGACATTCTAGGAATATTCAGACTGCTATCTTGCCCCAGGTAAAACATTTACCATGGCCTTAGCGTTAATGAGCTTGTGAACATCAGCTGCCAAGAGGAAGGACATTTCCTCCAGTTTCACACAATACTTGGTCAGTACATCTGCTATCTGTGCAATCAAAGAATACAGAAAAGCAACAACAATGAAAAGTAGAACTCAAATATCAATTTCCCAAGTTAAAATCTACATGAACAAGACAATTTTTCCATTCAAGTGAATTCGATTTAATTAATTCATTAACTACATAAGTAGCATTCTCACGTTCAAGAACGGAATTCAAAGAATCAACGTTGCTTCTTCTGAGACATTGAAGCCTGAGTAGATCCCAACTTCAAATCTAGTAGGACGCCATGAAAGCAATACCTGCTACATTTAGTACATGTAAACTACAAAGACATCTAGAACAGCTCTAAAAGATGAGCAAACCCATGAACTTTGAAGGAGACGCTAGCAAGAAATGTGGAAATAGGCTTTATCTGCCCAGTGCTTTTCCCAAAAGCACGGGCACTCCTTGGCGTCAGTGAGAGTCTCTGTCTCATTATTCAGCAGCTGGCTTAGGGTAAAAAAGGATGCATGCAATCACTTCATTCCTGTTCATGACATAAACTTACTGCATCATCGTGGAAGCCATTTACTTGGAAATATAGCCTAAAAAATAGGTGTCAGACTGGGTACATATCTAGATTGCTATGAGCAAAACCAATTTCTTTTTAACAGGAAAGCCATACAATATGCCTGCCATGGCAAATATTAGTCTACTAGCCCTGCACTTCAACGGGCAGTGAGCAGTTCATGACACCAAATTTACGTTTGGCAAGGAGACAGTCTATTTATTACAAGCCCCTAGTTCTAGAACCAAGAATTCAGGAGTTGCTCATTCCCAATGAAAATCTGTCCATTTCATACCTTTGGGGTTTTATGCTTCTGTTCTTTACCTGTCTTGAGTGTGGCTTTCTTGTGAAGTCACTGATGGGTGTTTTTCCAACACATTTCTGCTGATTACACGGTAATTGCATGGCATCAGCAGACATCTCTGAATGTCTCTTGAAAGTATGCTTTTTACTCTTCCTAGAGGACCTTGTCTTCTTCTTTCCTTCACCCAAAAGGTGGGCTAAGTGAGCCTTCAAAGAACCATCATCTCAACAATTAGAATTCTTTCAAACCTACTGAATGGAGAACAGCGACAAAAAAATTTTAAAAAGACTAGTACGCGAAAGACAGCAGAAGAGAAAGGTAAAGTAATGAATCCTACATGCCACATGCATAACTCTCTTCATTCAAGGCTATTTTCAAAATGAGAAGAAAAAAAAAAAAAAAAAAAAGATCATCTTTTCCTCAGAGAGGAAAAGAAAGTGGAAAGTGGAGTAACTGGATTGTGTTGCCTTGCCTACAGTTACCAGAAAAGTCAACAGCAGAGTTGAAAACTCCTGAAGCTGGCTAACTACGCCTCTAAATGTTTTACTACTGTGTTATGATTCTGTCTTCAGTTAATAGAACCCGATATACAACAAAGAGATGGGAGCACATGGAGATGCATTGGAGAGCCTACGCTGGAGGTAACACATTCATTTTTTACTCAAACAAATCCAAATTAGAAATGTTGAAAATGACCTGGGGCCATTTCAACAGCCAGCAAACTAACACAACCAACCTTTGGCTTTTATTCAATCCTTTGCTTATTTTACCTGGACCTTGAAGATCTGTCTGCAGCCTTCCTCTCTGCAAATATATCACACTCGTCCTATTGAGAACCCATGGCTCATCACAGCTGCTTCGCCACGCCTGCTTCCAGAAGAACTGGCAACTACAAGCTGGGAGCCAAGAGATACAACACTTCACTTGGAAAAGGGCCTTCCATGAATCCTAGAATCCCAGAATGGTTTGGACTGGAAGCGACCTTAGAGACAGAGTCTCTTCTTCCCACATCCTGACATGGGCAGGGACACTTTTCCACTAGTCCAGGTTGCTCCATGTCTGCTCCAGCCTGGCCCTGGACACTTCCTGCCATGGGGCTCCTACACAGCCTCTTTGAGCAACATGTGCCAGGCCTCAGCACCCACACAAGGAAGAATTCCTTTCCAATATCCCATCTACCCCAGCCCTCTGGCAGTTTGAAGCTATTCCCCCTTGTCCTGCGAGTCCAGAACCTTTTCCAAAGTCCCTCCCCAGCTATCTTGGAGCCCCAGCAGGCACTGCAAGGGGCTCGAAGGTCTCCCTGGAGCCTTCTGTTCTCCAGATTGGACACCCTCAGCTCTCCCAGACTGTCCTAGAGCAAAGAAGCTCCACCTTTCAAAGCACCTTAGAAGCCTCCTACCGGCCAAACTCGATGGCAACGCTGGCCTTCCGGGCCCTACGGATATCGCTTCCGGTGTCGTTCGGGGTCAATCCCGGCTCTCTCCCCGCCCCCCATGGGGCCCTCAGGCAATGCCGCTCCGACGCAGCTCCTGCCGCTGTCAGACCAGCGGGGGGGCGGGGGGCCAGCCCAGCCTCATCCACAATCCACACTGTCCTCGGCGGCTGCTGCGGGCTCATGGCGGCCCACACACCCGGAAGCAGAGCTCCGAACACAGAGGATCATAGCCCCACATTTGTGTTCGTCTCTGCACAAGGCAGGGCAGACTTGCCATGCCCGGACTTTTCAGTTCAGCACGAAAATGAGAATAAACCTGCGCCATGGGAGAGGAAACCTCTAAAGACTCCCTCATACGTGGTCGCTCAACTTAATGCCTAGGCACTTGCCATTCCTAAGGCTACACTAAAGCCCTTTTTACCTTGCGGGAAAGAAATGCCATTGTTCTGGTGTGCAGCTAAAGGCGGAGCACAGGCAGGCCAGGGCAAAAGCTGGGGCAGTGCCCGTCTTCACTCCTTCGCTGTGCTGTACTCCTTGCAGCTAGAGCGAAGCCAGATGGACGCGAGGAAGGACAAGGCGCTCTTAAAGTAGCCCCCTGTCAGCAGCCCTGAAAGGGCGCATAACACACGGCGTCTCGCTGCCCTCCGTTCTACATACTCGCGGCTCCCTTTGCCGACTTGCAAAAGTTGCTACCAGAGCAGAGGCGGCCAGATTGAAGAGGCAGAGCCTAGGGTCACCTTCTCCTTACTGCACGTAAGCCACGTCCAGCTCCTCGCTGCACTCTGGATTTCCCTTCTCCGCGGCACTTAGCGTGGTGCTGTGTGTGTGCAACTCGGCGCCTAGAAGTGACCGCCAATGCTTTCAGAGCGGGCTGCAAGGGAACCAAGGAGCAGCACAAGCAGCAGTGCTTCAGCTTGCTCCTTCCGACTGCTAAGGGCACTTGGGAAGGCAAGCGAGAGTCAACCACCTTCCTCTCCTAGTAGCCTCTAACGTGGTGCACACAAGCACGGCACATAGCCGCTTCGTTCACCGCCCTCGCCCTCGCCCACGCCTTGCTCCGCTTTCACTTGCCGGCGGCCAGAAGCCGCCGCAGGGGCGCCACATACCCAGCAGTGTGCGGGCAGCCAAGAGCTCGAGAACGCTGCTTCTGCCCAAGCCCGCCTAGGGCGTGCACCTTTGTTCTCAGAGCTCCGTGTAACAGTCTGCCTTTCTCGCAGTTCGAATGGAAATCGAAAGCTTTTCGCCTACGCCCTTCACAGAGATCCGTTGCTAGGACGAGAATGTCTCGTGGCCGGAGCTCGCCCCCGCCGCGAGGAAGCTGCTCTTAGCACCGCGTTGCAGGGACACGTCTCGCTTCTTGACTTCGTGCTTAGCGCTCTCCGAATTCGCCGCTAGCTCCGCGGTCCTTCTCAGCTTCAAGTAGCTGCGCTCGCAGTACATAGAGCTTTGCAAGGACCGAAGACCCGGAGGGACGTATCGCACACGACAATGTGCCAGGACAGAGACGTGTTCTACATTGTCCCTTCTCGTCATCCAGTTTGTGCCTCTGCTGCTTCTGCTGTTAGGAATCGCTCCTTGAAAGACGAGCGAGAGCGTCTTTCTGGGTGCATTGCACTGAGTGAGTGCTCGCTAAGGACTTTGCACTCGGAGCCAAGGCAACAGGGCGTGCTTGTCCGCAGAACTGAGAGCACGCTGTTGGGCAGAGCTGAAACTGACCGCTGGAGTTCAGCTCTCTCCGGACGGCAGACGCCGAAGAACGAAGCCGCTTGCGAGCGGCGCAGTGCAGCGAAGAGCACACGAGCAGCCAAAGAGCTCCTTCACAATCGCTTTCACTTCTCAGTGCTCTTGCTGCTTGGAAAAGCAGCACACAGCCGTTGCACGCCAGGGCAAAAGCTGGGGCAGTGCCCGTCCTCACTCCTTCGCTGTGCTGTACTCCTTGCAGCTAGAGCGAAGCGAGAAGGACGCGAGGACGAAGAAGGCGTTCTTAAAGTAGCCCCTTGTCAGCAGCCCTGAAAGGGCGCATAACACACGGCGTCTCGCTGCCCTCCGTTCTACATACTCGCGTCTCCCTTTGCCGTCTTGCAAAAGTTGCTACCAGAGCAGAGGCGGCCAGATTGAAGAGGCTGTGCTTAGGTTCACCTTCTCCTTACTGCACGTAAGCCACGTCAAGCTCCTCGCTGCACTCTGGATTTCCCTTCTCCGCGGCACTTAGCGTGGTGCTGTGTGTGTGCAACTCGGCGCCTAGAAGTGACCGCCAATGCTTTCAGAGCGGGCTGCAAGGGAACCAAGGAGCAGCACAAGCAGCAGTGCTTCAGCTTGCTCCTTCCGACTGCTAAGGGCACTTGGGAAGGCAAGCGAGAGTCAACCACCTTCCTCTCCTAGTAGCCTCTAACGTGGTGCACACAAGCACGGCACATAGCCGCTTCGTTCACCGCCCTCGCCCTCGCCCACGCCTTGCTCCGCTTTCACTTGTCGGCGGCCAGAAGCCGCCGCAGGGGCGCCACATACCCAGCAGTGTGCGGGCAGCCAAGAGCTCGAGAACGCTGCTTCTGCCCAAGCCCGCCTAGGGCGTGCACCTTTGTTCTCAGAGTTCCGTGTAACAGTCTGCCTTTCTCGCAGTTCGAATGGAAATCGAAAGCTTTTCGCCTACGCCCTTCACAGAGATCCGTTGCTAGGACGAGAATGTCTTGTGGCCGGAGCTCGCCCCCGCCGCGAGGAAGCTGCTCTTAGCACCGCGTTGCAGGGACACGTCTCGCTTCTTGACTTCGTGCTTAGCGCTCTCCGAATTCGCTGCTAGCTCCGCGGTCCGTCTCAGCTTCAAGTAGCTGCGCTCGCAGTACATAGAGCTTCGCAAGGACCGAAGACCCGGAGGGACGTATCGCACACGACAATGTGCCAGGACAGAGACGTGTTCTACATTGTCCCTTCTCGTCATCCAGTTTGTGCCTCTGCTGCTTGTGCTGTTAGGAATCGCTCCTTGAAAGACGAGCGAGAGCGTCTTTCTGGGTGCATTGCACTGAGTGAGTGCTCGCTAGGGACTTTGCACTCGGAGCCAAGGCAACAGGGCGTGCTTGTCCGCAGAACTGAGAGCGCGCTGTTGGGCAGAGCTGAAACTGACCGCTGCAGTTCAGCTCTCTCCGGACGGCAGACGCCGAAGAACGAAGCCGCTTGCGAGCGGCGCAGTGCAGCGAAGAGCACACGAGCAGCCAAAGAGCTCCTTCACAATCGCTTTCACTTCTCAGTGCTCTTGCTGCTTGGAAAAGCAGCACACAGCCGTTGCACGCCAGGGCAAAAGCTGGGGCAGTGCCCGTCCTCACTCCTTCGCTGTGCTGTACTCCTTGCAGCTAGAGCGAAGCGAGAAGGACGCGAGGACGAAGAAGGCGTTCTTAAAGTAGCCCCTTGTCAGCAGCCCTGAAAGGGCGCATAACACACGGCGTCTCGCTGCCCTCCGTTCTACATACTCGCGTCTCCCTTTGCCGTCTTGCAAAAGTTGCTACCAGAGCAGAGGCGGCCAGATTGAAGAGGCACTGCTTAGGTTCACCTTCTCCTTACTGCACGTAAGCCACGTCAAGCTCCTCGCTGCACTCTGGATTTCCCTTCTCCGCGGCACTTAGCGTGGTGCTGTGTGTGTGCAACTCGGCGCCTAGAAGTGACCGCCAATGCTTTCAGAGCGGGCTGCAAGGGAACCAAGGAGCAGCACAAGCAGCAGTGCTTCAGCTTGCTCCTTCCGACTGCTAAGGGCACTTGGGAAGGCAAGCGAGAGTCAACCACCTTCCTCTCCTAGTAGCCTCTAACGTGGTGCACACAAGCACGGCACATAGCCGCTTCGTTCACCGCCCTCGCCCTCGCCCACGCCTTGCTCCGCTTTCACTTGTCGGCGGCCAGAAGCCGCCGCAGGGGCGCCACATACCCAGCAGTGTGCGGGCAGCCAAGAGCTCGAGAACGCTGCTTCTGCCCAAGCCCGCCTAGGGCGTGCACCTTTGTTCTCAGAGCTCCGTGTAACAGTCTGCCTTTCTCGCAGTTCGAATGGAAATCGAAAGCTTTTCGCCTACGCCCTTCACAGAGATCCGTTGCTAGGACGAGAATGTCTTGTGGCCGGAGCTCGCCCCCGCCGCGAGGAAGCTGCTCTTAGCACCGCGTTGCAGGGACACGTCTCGCTTCTTGACTTCGTGCTTAGCGCTCTCCGAATTCGCCGCTAGCTCCGCGGTCCGTCTCAGCTTCAAGTAGCTGCGCTCGCAGTACTTAGAGCTTCGCAAGGACCGAAGACCCGGAGGGACATATCGCACACGACAATGTGCCAGGACAAGGACGTTCTGCACTGAGTGGAGACAGAGACAGACCCAGAATTCTACACTGCCCCTTCTCTTCGGCCATCTTGTGCTCTGCTGCCTCTGCTGTGACGAATCGGTCCTTGAAAAACCAGCGAGAGCGTCTCTCCAGGCACTGAGTGTGAGCTCCCTAGGGACTTTTTCCACCTCCAAAAATACATGGGTAAGTCCTAAAAGTTTTGGTTTGATCAAGAATAGTTACGTCCAAGTATCGCTGTTCTAAACACCCTTGGTTTCAGTCTGAACTTAACTGCTTGTTTCTGTCTTTTTGCCTAGTGGCAATCTAATTCTAAGGTAACTAGATGTGTTAGATATCCATAAGTTACATCTCAGGTTAGGTGGGATAATTGGCTGGGAAGAAAATGGAATTGAGAATTTGGAAAGAATCCAAAGTGAGCTGATGTCACAATCCGAGATTCCCTTGGGTTCCAAATCCTTTCATTTGTGTTTTTGTGGGCTTTTTTGAAGGCGGTGTACAGTTGAAGCCATGATTTAGCTGCGGTGAGACCTGCTCTGCTGTAAAAGCATTATTTTCTCAGTGAGCATGGACAACAGTTAGAGTGTCGTCTTTTAAGATTCCCTGCACTCCACTTATGGTGGCAAAAGCAGTGCCTTGACTGTAATCATAAAAGTGATTACAGCTTCCTTGCTTTGACATCATGTAGGATGCTTCCTCCATCTGCTGTGGTCAGCATTAAGTAACAGATTTCTCAGTTTCTAGGAAGAGTCTAGCAAACAATCACCTTGCTCCTTCTCTTGCATTTATTCATCACTGCTATGCTGCTATACAGACAGATAGTCTGTTTATGATTCAACAATTCAATGGGACATCAAGTAAATAGCAAAGCAAAACTAACTACCGAAAGCACTATAAGGGCCAGAGATTAGCTTGGATCAAAACAGGTATTCTCCTAGCATTGTTTACAAACGACTCAGCATGTGAAACAGAAGGCACAATGTAGTTTGTGCCTTGTTTTGGGCATGCCCGGAAGAAGGAAATTCTGATTTCACATATGGGAAAAGAAATGTTGACATTTGAATGAGATTGTTCATACCCCAGAAAAGGTTGCTTTGAAAGGTTGTGGAAGTCCTGTGTGGAAACACGGCTTTACAAGTCCTTTCCACCAGGAGACAACAGCTGCAGAACATCTGGGTGTGCCAGTGTTGAGAGCACCAGCAAAGATCAAAGTGGAGAAGTTGGTGAACAATGGCAGTGGCCTGGGGGAGAGCAAGTGGGGTGCTGGCTGTGGGACCAGGGGAGTCCTGACTGATTTAGGAGGCGTGTGATGGTCTGTGCCAGCAAGCGGAGTAGTGCTGTGGCCTTGGCACACTGCGAATACTGGAATTCAGTGGGGTCACTGGGCAGGCTGAGTGTGTGAGCTGCTGGAGGGACCCAGGTTGCCCACATGTAAACATCCAGTCTCACTCTTGCCAGCCACAGAAAGGAGCAGGATGTGGCTGCTGGCGATGCCTGTCATGTATATGTAGTGTATATGCGTGCTATCCCAGCCTGCTGGGAACACTTCTTCTTTGGGACTGCTTGGGCTGAGGGAGAGAAAGCAGTGGTAGTTTCTGAGGTTTCGAGTTTGCTCGAGTTTCTCAGGCTGTTTCTGGAGCCACCCAGAGTTCTCTTCCTTGAAGCATTTCAAGTCCTGCTAATTTTCAAAATTCAAACAGACACAGCCCTAAGCTAGTTGATCTGACTTCAGAGCTATTCTTACGCTGAGCTGTTGGATGATCTGATCTCCTGAGATGTCTTCCATTTCAGTTTATGACCTGGTTCTTGTGAAAAATAGGATCTTTTAGCCTGGAGAAGAGAGGTTTCTGGAGAGACAGTATTGTGGCCTTTGAATATGTAAAGAGGGTATAAGACCAATGGAGAAAGACTTTTTAGGAAGGTTTGCAGAGAAAGGACAAGGGGACATGCTTTCAAACTGAGACTAGGTTTAGACTGGCTAAAAGGAAAAGCTTTTCTACAATGAAGCTGGTGAGACACTCAAACGGCTGTTCCAGAGAAGTTGTGGATGCCCCATCATTGAGAGTGCTCCTTATCAGTTTGGCTAGTCTTGAGCAATTTGATCTACTGTAAGATCTACCTGGCAAGGAAGTAGGACTAGGTGATCTTTAATCACAGACTGTTGTATGATTCCGTGAAAGACAGAATGCAATAAAGTTCATAATTCAGATTTTGGCGCAGACATATTTATAATTTCTCACTTTATGCATCATTGCAATGACAACTTGTTAGCTTCTGAAATGATTAGCTGAGATTGATTTCCTTCCTTAGTTTCATTTTCCCTGTTATTCCTTCACTCTTGGACCTTTTTTTCACTAGATTTCCTCTTTCAGTAAACTGCCCTTAAGTATCACTTTGCTCCCCACCTGGCTTTTTTTTTTTTTTTTTTTTTTCAATGACACCTTTTCACTGGTTCGTTTTGGGCCTTTGCTGCTTGAAGTCCAGCAGCCTCCTTGTCAGAGCATTACGGAGCTTTCTTTACAGCTTCATCACTATGCAAAAAGCCATAAATTACTGTGTTCCATCTCACATACCATCAAGTAGCACACTAATATTCCCTCTGCTGAATAGCTGGTTGGCTTACATAGACCAGCCAAAAACCAGGAAATCCAGATGGCAGCAAGAATCTTGTAGACTACTCCCGCTGTTCATTTAAATTCTGGAGAAGTCACGTGAGGTATCACATTCTCTTGAAAGAAGTGTCTATCATCTCGGACATTCTAGAATGGGCTATTAATATTGTCATGAGTTTCTGGCTAGACTTTTTAGTATGCCAATTCAAATTCAAATGATCTGAAATGATAGAACTTCAAGAATTGTTTTTCCCAGAATCGAAGTATGATGGAGTTATATAGGGAGAATCTTAATCTTAGTTATTCTATTCCATCTCACATCATGGCTGGGGGCAGGGAGAAGGGAGTATCTTTGGGGGACAATGGGTTCCGGTGTAGTCAGTAAGCTGGGCAGAGGCGCCATCAGGTATTGTCTGTTGTTGGGGGGGGGATTCATGTGAACTCTTCCTTTCTTGTACCCTGCCACCAGTATTGTTGCTAAAATTGTTTGTTTTCTCATCCAAGTGACAAAATCAGCACACTTAATGAGGGATGAAGAGGGAGCAGCGACCTCGGAACAGGAGGAAGAAGAAGCAGAGCCTGCTGTCCTCCAGAAGAAAAAAAACGCTACCAGCCAACTTTGCATCATCTGTGAACTTCCTGGGCGTGTACTCTATCCCCTTGTCCAGATCACTGAGCAAGATATTAAACAGGACTGGGCCCAAGACTGAGCCTTGGGGACCAGCTGGATGAACTCTATTTCCCACCACTCTGTGGGCCTGGCCATCACCCAGTTTGTCACCCAGCAAACAGCCCACCCATGCAAACCATAAGCAGACAGTTTCTTCAGGAGAATGATGTGAGACTCATTGCAAAAAAGATCAGGGAGATGCCTAGGAAGAGTCTCAGGTGAATCCAGGAGACTATAGTGGAGGACTATTCAGTTTTCCAATCAATTTGCTTAAAAAAACTCTACAAAACCGTAATAAAAAAACAAACAAAAAAAGCAGACCAAACAAACACACAAAACCCCCCATCCAATAATCCCCAAAGAGACAAAAAAAGCCCCCAAAAAAGCCCACCAAAAAACCCACCCAAAACTGAAAAAAAAGCCCCAAACCCAACACAAAAAATCAGGGTGAAGGTTTTTAGTAACTTTAAAAATAACAAAACAAAACGAAACAAAAAAACCCCAGAAAGTCACATTTCTAAAGGTGCTGTCCCAGCCTCTTCTCTCAGCAGGGAGGACATCCTGAAGTGGAGCCAGTTGGAAGAAAGCGGGACGGGGCAGCACCTGGGCCATTGTCACAGGACGGCCCTGTGGCTGCCCCACTGCCAAAACCTGGACACATAAATCAAACACAGGTATGCACATGTGCTTAGACACAGCAAAAATATATTTGTCTGAAAAGAATACAGGTCCATTTCTATCACTGGAAAGAGCATAATGCCTCGTCTCAGCTTTCTTTTCAGTCATTACAAATGTTTCGAAAATAAAGGAGTGCAGAAAATGGAAATATCCAAGATCAACATGAGGACCAGTAACAAAGATTCCATTTTTGAAACTGCATTGGGAATCCTCTGCAGAAATTGACTCAGAGCTCTAAGATTTACAAAAAAGACCAAGAGGATTGGAGTCAATACAACACAGTGTCTGGAGACTTCAGCTGGTTGCCTTGATTTCTCAAATATGATGGAGGAAGCACCTTAGCAACTACAGCTGCCAGTTCTCTCAGGGCCCTGACATGCCTCTGGGTGGGTGCCATGGTCTTGCATGCTCAGGTTCCTCAAGTGGTCTGAAAGCTGACCTGCTACTATGGGTTAGAATCAAGTCCACCAGTCCAATAACCTGAGAGATGTGGAAATAGTGACTGGCAGTAAAAATTGAGACCAACACTTGTTGAGTACCTCAGCCTTCTCCTTGTCTGTTGTCACTAGTCCTGTCTGGCTTATGGGGGTGGGGGGGGGGGGGGAATAGGGGAGGTGTGATAGGTTTCTTTTCATCTTCCTTTTCCCACTGAAATACCCGTAGGTGCCTTTATTATTCTTAGTTTTGGCATGCTTTTCCAAATTCAGCTTCAACTGAGCCTTAGCTATACTGATCCCATCCTCACACACTCATGTGTTACCACTGTATTTTTCCCATGATTTGTCTCGCTGTGTATCGTCTGCATATTACCTACTTGCATCACATCTATTAATTTTCAATAACCTTCTGGCTTTAACTTGCTTTCAAAAAAAAACCTTTTTGAACCTTTTCACCTCAGAAATTCACCTGGGAAACCCCAAATCCCCAGAATTCGACCCAAAATTCACCTGGCACCCCAAATTCACCCTCCAAATTCGCTCCAAAATGATTGGCAACTTTACACACTCCATTTTCCCACAAAAGGATCTAGAGCCCTGTGCGCTTCGTATACAAACTAAATGCAAAAAACCTTTCTATTCATTCTCAGCAAAAAGACGTCCTATTCCTCCTTCTTTTGGACAAAACTGCCTTCACTTTCAAACTTATTCTCTTGCTCGCTTACCTGCATAATGCTTAGTCCCTGTTCTGCATGCTCATTTTCTTCACTTTTACAAGGAATCCTCTCCTCATCTTCTTCTTCCTCTGCTTCAACATGCAAAAACAAACCAAAAATTGTCTCTTCTACAGAAAATGAGGGGAGAAAAGAACACAAATGATAACCAATACCCTGCCAAGTAGAAATTTCTTCTATATTTCAGTGACTGATAGGCAGAAAAAAATGAATTTCATCTGGGGAAAGAAAGACATTCTAGGAATATTCAGACTGCTATCTTGCCCCAGGTAAAACATTTACCATGGCCTTAGCGTTAATGAGCTTGTGAACATCAGCTGCCAAGAGGAAGGACATTTCCTCCAGTTTCACACAATACTTGGTCAGTACATCTGCTATCTGTGCAATCAAAGAATACAGAAAAGCAACAACAATGAAAAGTAGAACTCAAATATCAATTTCCCAAGTTAAAATCTACATGAACAAGACAATTTTTCCATTCAAGTGAATTCGATTTAATTAATTCATTAACTACATAAGTAGCATTCTCACGTTCAAGAACGGAATTCAAAGAATCAACGTTGCTTCTTCTGAGACATTGAAGCCTGAGTAGATCCCAACTTCAAATCTAGTAGGACGCCATGAAAGCAATACCTGCTACATTTAGTACATGTAAACTACAAAGACATCTAGAACAGCTCTAAAAGATGAGCAAACCCATGAACTTTGAAGGAGACGCTAGCAAGAAATGTGGAAATAGGCTTTATCTGCCCAGTGCTTTTCCCAAAAGCACGGGCACTCCTTGGCGTCAGTGAGAGTCTCTGTCTCATTATTCAGCAGCTGGCTTAGGGTAAAAAAGGATGCATGCAATCACTTCATTCCTGTTCATGACATAAACTTACTGCATCATCGTGGAAGCCATTTACTTGGAAATATAGCCTAAAAAATAGGTGTCAGACTGGGTACATATCTAGATTGCTATGAGCAAAACCAATTTCTTTTTAACAGGAAAGCCATACAATATGCCTGCCATGGCAAATATTAGTCTACTAGCCCTGCACTTCAACGGGCAGTGAGCAGTTCATGACACCAAATTTACGTTTGGCAAGGAGACAGTCTATTTATTACAAGCCCCTAGTTCTAGAACCAAGAATTCAGGAGTTGCTCATTCCCAATGAAAATCTGTCCATTTCATACCTTTGGGGTTTTATGCTTCTGTTCTTTACCTGTCTTGAGTGTGGCTTTCTTGTGAAGTCACTGATGGGTGTTTTTCCAACACATTTCTGCTGATTACACGGTAATTGCATGGCATCAGCAGACATCTCTGAATGTCTCTTGAAAGTATGCTTTTTACTCTTCCTAGAGGACCTTGTCTTCTTCTTTCCTTCACCCAAAAGGTGGGCTAAGTGAGCCTTCAAAGAACCATCATCTCAACAATTAGAATTCTTTCAAACCTACTGAATGGAGAACAGCGACAAAAAAATTTTAAAAAGACTAGTACGCGAAAGACAGCAGAAGAGAAAGGTAAAGTAATGAATCCTACATGCCACATGCATAACTCTCTTCATTCAAGGCTATTTTCAAAATGAGAAGAAAAAAAAAAAAAAAAAAAAAGATCATCTTTTCCTCAGAGAGGAAAAGAAAGTGGAAAGTGGAGTAACTGGATTGTGTTGCCTTGCCTACAGTTACCAGAAAAGTCAACAGCAGAGTTGAAAACTCCTGAAGCTGGCTAACTACGCCTCTAAATGTTTTACTACTGTGTTATGATTCTGTCTTCAGTTAATAGAACCCGATATACAACAAAGAGATGGGAGCACATGGAGATGCATTGGAGAGCCTACGCTGGAGGTAACACATTCATTTTTTACTCAAACAAATCCAAATTAGAAATGTTGAAAATGACCTGGGGCCATTTCAACAGCCAGCAAACTAACACAACCAACCTTTGGCTTTTATTCAATCCTTTGCTTATTTTACCTGGACCTTGAAGATCTGTCTGCAGCCTTCCTCTCTGCAAATATATCACACTCGTCCTATTGAGAACCCATGGCTCATCACAGCTGCTTCGCCACGCCTGCTTCCAGAAGAACTGGCAACTACAAGCTGGGAGCCAAGAGATACAACACTTCACTTGGAAAAGGGCCTTCCATGAATCCTAGAATCCCAGAATGGTTTGGACTGGAAGCGACCTTAGAGACAGAGTCTCTTCTTCCCACATCCTGACATGGGCAGGGACACTTTTCCACTAGTCCAGGTTGCTCCATGTCTGCTCCAGCCTGGCCCTGGACACTTCCTGCCATGGGGCTCCTACACAGCCTCTTTGAGCAACATGTGCCAGGCCTCAGCACCCACACAAGGAAGAATTCCTTTCCAATATCCCATCTACCCCAGCCCTCTGGCAGTTTGAAGCTATTCCCCCTTGTCCTGCGAGTCCAGAACCTTTTCCAAAGTCCCTCCCCAGCTATCTTGGAGCCCCAGCAGGCACTGCAAGGGGCTCGAAGGTCTCCCTGGAGCCTTCTGTTCTCCAGATTGGACACCCTCAGCTCTCCCAGACTGTCCTAGAGCAAAGAAGCTCCACCTTTCAAAGCACCTTAGAAGCCTCCTACCGGCCAAACTCGATGGCAACGCTGGCCTTCCGGGCCCTACGGATATCGCTTCCGGTGTCGTTCGGGGTCAATCCCGGCTCTCTCCCCGCCCCCCATGGGGCCCTCAGGCAATGCCGCTCCGACGCAGCTCCTGCCGCTGTCAGACCAGCGGGGGGGCGGGGGGCCAGCCCAGCCTCATCCACAATCCACACTGTCCTCGGCGGCTGCTGCGGGCTCATGGCGGCCCACACACCCGGAAGCAGAGCTCCGAACACAGAGGATCATAGCCCCACATTTGTGTTCGTCTCTGCACAAGGCAGGGCAGACTTGCCATGCCCGGACTTTTCAGTTCAGCACGAAAATGAGAATAAACCTGCGCCATGGGAGAGGAAACCTCTAAAGACTCCCTCATACGTGGTCGCTCAACTTAATGCCTAGGCACTTGCCATTCCTAAGGCTACACTAAAGCCCTTTTTACCTTGCGGGAAAGAAATGCCATTGTTCTGGTGTGCAGCTAAAGGCGGAGCACAGGCAGGCCAGGGCAAAAGCTGGGGCAGTGCCCGTCTTCACTCCTTCGCTGTGCTGTACTCCTTGCAGCTAGAGCGAAGCCAGATGGACGCGAGGAAGGACAAGGCGCTCTTAAAGTAGCCCCCTGTCAGCAGCCCTGAAAGGGCGCATAACACACGGCGTCTCGCTGCCCTCCGTTCTACATACTCGCGGCTCCCTTTGCCGACTTGCAAAAGTTGCTACCAGAGCAGAGGCGGCCAGATTGAAGAGGCAGAGCCTAGGGTCACCTTCTCCTTACTGCACGTAAGCCACGTCCAGCTCCTCGCTGCACTCTGGATTTCCCTTCTCCGCGGCACTTAGCGTGGTGCTGTGTGTGTGCAACTCGGCGCCTAGAAGTGACCGCCAATGCTTTCAGAGCGGGCTGCAAGGGAACCAAGGAGCAGCACAAGCAGCAGTGCTTCAGCTTGCTCCTTCCGACTGCTAAGGGCACTTGGGAAGGCAAGCGAGAGTCAACCACCTTCCTCTCCTAGTAGCCTCTAACGTGGTGCACACAAGCACGGCACATAGCCGCTTCGTTCACCGCCCTCGCCCTCGCCCACGCCTTGCTCCGCTTTCACTTGCCGGCGGCCAGAAGCCGCCGCAGGGGCGCCACATACCCAGCAGTGTGCGGGCAGCCAAGAGCTCGAGAACGCTGCTTCTGCCCAAGCCCGCCTAGGGCGTGCACCTTTGTTCTCAGAGCTCCGTGTAACAGTCTGCCTTTCTCGCAGTTCGAATGGAAATCGAAAGCTTTTCGCCTACGCCCTTCACAGAGATCCGTTGCTAGGACGAGAATGTCTCGTGGCCGGAGCTCGCCCCCGCCGCGAGGAAGCTGCTCTTAGCACCGCGTTGCAGGGACACGTCTCGCTTCTTGACTTCGTGCTTAGCGCTCTCCGAATTCGCCGCTAGCTCCGCGGTCCTTCTCAGCTTCAAGTAGCTGCGCTCGCAGTACATAGAGCTTCGCAAGGACCGAAGACCCGGAGGGACGTATCGCACACGACAATGTGCCAGGACAGAGACGTGTTCTACATTGTCCCTTCTCGTCATCCAGTTTGTGCCTCTGCTGCTTCTGCTGTTAGGAATCGCTCCTTGAAAGACGAGCGAGAGCGTCTTTCTGGGTGCATTGCACTGAGTGAGTGCTCGCTAAGGACTTTGCACTCGGAGCCAAGGCAACAGGGCGTGCTTGTCCGCAGAACTGAGAGCACGCTGTTGGGCAGAGCTGAAACTGACCGCTGGAGTTCAGCTCTCTCCGGACGGCAGACGCCGAAGAACGAAGCCGCTTGCGAGCGGCGCAGTGCAGCGAAGAGCACACGAGCAGCCAAAGAGCTCCTTCACAATCGCTTTCACTTCTCAGTGCTCTTGCTGCTTGGAAAAGCAGCACACAGCCGTTGCACGCCAGGGCAAAAGCTGGGGCAGTGCCCGTCCTCACTCCTTCGCTGTGCTGTACTCCTTGCAGCTAGAGCGAAGCGAGAAGGACGCGAGGACGAAGAAGGCGTTCTTAAAGTAGCCCCTTGTCAGCAGCCCTGAAAGGGCGCATAACACACGGCGTCTCGCTGCCCTCCGTTCTACATACTCGCGTCTCCCTTTGCCGTCTTGCAAAAGTTGCTACCAGAGCAGAGGCGGCCAGATTGAAGAGGCTGTGCTTAGGTTCACCTTCTCCTTACTGCACGTAAGCCACGTCAAGCTCCTCGCTGCACTCTGGATTTCCCTTCTCCGCGGCACTTAGCGTGGTGCTGTGTGTGTGCAACTCGGCGCCTAGAAGTGACCGCCAATGCTTTCAGAGCGGGCTGCAAGGGAACCAAGGAGCAGCACAAGCAGCAGTGCTTCAGCTTGCTCCTTCCGACTGCTAAGGGCACTTGGGAAGGCAAGCGAGAGTCAACCACCTTCCTCTCCTAGTAGCCTCTAACGTGGTGCACACAAGCACGGCACATAGCCGCTTCGTTCACCGCCCTCGCCCTCGCCCACGCCTTGCTCCGCTTTCACTTGTCGGCGGCCAGAAGCCGCCGCAGGGGCGCCACATACCCAGCAGTGTGCGGGCAGCCAAGAGCTGGAGAACGCTGCTTCTGCCCAAGCCCGCCTAGGGCGTGCACCTTTGTTCTCAGAGTTCCGTGTAACAGTCTGCCTTTCTCGCAGTTCGAATGGAAATCGAAAGCTTTTCGCCTACGCCCTTCACAGAGATCCGTTGCTAGGACGAGAATGTCTTGTGGCCGGAGCTCGCCCCCGCCGCGAGGAAGCTGCTCTTAGCACCGCGTTGCAGGGACACGTCTCGCTTCTTGACTTCGTGCTTAGCGCTCTCCGAATTCGCTGCTAGCTCCGCGGTCCGTCTCAGCTTCAAGTAGCTGCGCTCGCAGTACATAGAGCTTCGCAAGGACCGAAGACCCGGAGGGACGTATCGCACACGACAATGTGCCAGGACAGAGACGTGTTCTACATTGTCCCTTCTCGTCATCCAGTTTGTGCCTCTGCTGCTTGTGCTGTTAGGAATCGCTCCTTGAAAGACGAGCGAGAGCGTCTTTCTGGGTGCATTGCACTGAGTGAGTGCTCGCTAGGGACTTTGCACTCGGAGCCAAGGCAACAGGGCGTGCTTGTCCGCAGAACTGAGAGCGCGCTGTTGGGCAGAGCTGAAACTGACCGCTGCAGTTCAGCTCTCTCCGGACGGCAGACGCCGAAGAACGAAGCCGCTTGCGAGCGGCGCAGTGCAGCGAAGAGCACACGAGCAGCCAAAGAGCTCCTTCACAATCGCTTTCACTTCTCAGTGCTCTTGCTGCTTGGAAAAGCAGCACACAGCCGTTGCACGCCAGGGCAAAAGCTGGGGCAGTGCCCGTCCTCACTCCTTCGCTGTGCTGTACTCCTTGCAGCTAGAGCGAAGCGAGAAGGACGCGAGGACGAAGAAGGCGTTCTTAAAGTAGCCCCTTGTCAGCAGCCCTGAAAGGGCGCATAACACACGGCGTCTCGCTGCCCTCCGTTCTACATACTCGCGTCTCCCTTTGCCGTCTTGCAAAAGTTGCTACCAGAGCAGAGGCGGCCAGATTGAAGAGGCACTGCTTAGGTTCACCTTCTCCTTACTGCACGTAAGCCACGTCAAGCTCCTCGCTGCACTCTGGATTTCCCTTCTCCGCGGCACTTAGCGTGGTGCTGTGTGTGTGCAACTCGGCGCCTAGAAGTGACCGCCAATGCTTTCAGAGCGGGCTGCAAGGGAACCAAGGAGCAGCACAAGCAGCAGTGCTTCAGCTTGCTCCTTCCGACTGCTAAGGGCACTTGGGAAGGCAAGCGAGAGTCAACCACCTTCCTCTCCTAGTAGCCTCTAACGTGGTGCACACAAGCACGGCACATAGCCGCTTCGTTCACCGCCCTCGCCCTCGCCCACGCCTTGCTCCGCTTTCACTTGTCGGCGGCCAGAAGCCGCCGCAGGGGCGCCACATACCCAGCAGTGTGCGGGCAGCCAAGAGCTCGAGAACGCTGCTTCTGCCCAAGCCCGCCTAGGGCGTGCACCTTTGTTCTCAGAGCTCCGTGTAACAGTCTGCCTTTCTCGCAGTTCGAATGGAAATCGAAAGCTTTTCGCCTACGCCCTTCACAGAGATCCGTTGCTAGGACGAGAATGTCTTGTGGCCGGAGCTCGCCCCCGCCGCGAGGAAGCTGCTCTTAGCACCGCGTTGCAGGGACACGTCTCGCTTCTTGACTTCGTGCTTAGCGCTCTCCGAATTCGCCGCTAGCTCCGCGGTCCGTCTCAGCTTCGCTCGCAGCTGCGTAGCTGCGCTCGCAGTACTTAGAGCTTCGCAAGGACCGAAGACCCGGAGGGACATATCGCACACGACAATGTGCCAGGACAAGGACGTTCTGCACTGAGTGGAGACAGAGACAGACCCAGAATTCTACACTGCCCCTTCTCTTCGGCCATCTTGTGCTCTGCTGCCTCTGCTGTGACGAATCGGTCCTTGAAAAACCAGCGAGAGCGTCTCTCCAGGCACTGAGTGTGAGCTCCCTAGGGACTTTTTCCACCTCCAAAAATACATGGGTAAGTCCTAAAAGTTTTGGTTTGATCAAGAATAGTTACGTCCAAGTATTGCTGTTCTAAACACCCTTGGTTTCAGTCTGAACTTAACTGCTTGTTTCTGTCTTTTTGCCTAGTGGCAATCTAATTCTAAGGTAACTAGATGTGTTAGATATCCATAAGTTACATCTCAGGTTAGGTGGGATAATTGGCTGGGAAGAAAATGGAATTGAGAATTTGGAAAGAATCCAAAGTGAGCTGATGTCACAATCCGAGATTCCCTTGGGTTCCAAATCCTTTCATTTGTGTTTTTGTGGGCTTTTTTGAAGGCGGTGTACAGTTGAAGCCATGATTTAGCTGCGGTGAGACCTGCTCTGCTGTAAAAGCATTATTTTCTCAGTGAGCATGGACAACAGTTAGAGTGTCGTCTTTTAAGATTCCCTGCACTCCACTTATGGTGGCAAAAGCAGTGCCTTGACTGTAATCATAAAAGTGATTACAGCTTCCTTGCTTTGACATCATGTAGGATGCTTCCTCCATCTGCTGTGGTCAGCATTAAGTAACAGATTTCTCAGTTTCTAGGAAGAGTCTAGCAAACAATCACCTTGCTCCTTCTCTTGCATTTATTCATCACTGCTATGCTGCTATACAGACAGATAGTCTGTTTATGATTCAACAATTCAATGGGACATCAAGTAAATAGCAAAGCAAAACTAACTACCGAAAGCACTATAAGGGCCAGAGATTAGCTTGGATCAAAACAGGTATTCTCCTAGCATTGTTTACAAACGACTCAGCATGTGAAACAGAAGGCACAATGTAGTTTGTGCCTTGTTTTGGGCATGCCCGGAAGAAGGAAATTCTGATTTCACATATGGGAAAAGAAATGTTGACATTTGAATGAGATTGTTCATACCCCAGAAAAGGTTGCTTTGAAAGGTTGTGGAAGTCCTGTGTGGAAACACGGCTTTACAAGTCCTTTCCACCAGGAGACAACAGCTGCAGAACATCTGGGTGTGCCAGTGTTGAGAGCACCAGCAAAGATCAAAGTGGAGAAGTTGGTGAACAATGGCAGTGGCCTGGGGGAGAGCAAGTGGGGTGCTGGCTGTGGGACCAGGGGAGTCCTGACTGATTTAGGAGGCGTGTGATGGTCTGTGCCAGCAAGCGGAGTAGTGCTGTGGCCTTGGCACACTGCGAATACTGGAATTCAGTGGGGTCACTGGGCAGGCTGAGTGTGTGAGCTGCTGGAGGGACCCAGGTTGCCCACATGTAAACATCCAGTCTCACTCTTGCCAGCCACAGAAAGGAGCAGGATGTGGCTGCTGGCGATGCCTGTCATGTATATGTAGTGTATATGCGTGCTATCCCAGCCTGCTGGGAACACTTCTTCTTTGGGACTGCTTGGGCTGAGGGAGAGAAAGCAGTGGTAGTTTCTGAGGTTTCGAGTTTGCTCGAGTTTCTCAGGCTGTTTCTGGAGCCACCCAGAGTTCTCTTCCTTGAAGCATTTCAAGTCCTGCTAATTTTCAAAATTCAAACAGACACAGCCCTAAGCTAGTTGATCTGACTTCAGAGCTATTCTTACGCTGAGCTGTTGGATGATCTGATCTCCTGAGATGTCTTCCATTTCAGTTTATGACCTGGTTCTTGTGAAAAATAGGATCTTTTAGCCTGGAGAAGAGAGGTTTCTGGAGAGACAGTATTGTGGCCTTTGAATATGTAAAGAGGGTATAAGACCAATGGAGAAAGACTTTTTAGGAAGGTTTGCAGAGAAAGGACAAGGGGACATGCTTTCAAACTGAGACTAGGTTTAGACTGGCTAAAAGGAAAAGCTTTTCTACAATGAAGCTGGTGAGACACTCAAACGGCTGTTCCAGAGAAGTTGTGGATGCCCCATCATTGAGAGTGCTCCTTATCAGTTTGGCTAGTCTTGAGCAATTTGATCTACTGTAAGATCTACCTGGCAAGGAAGTAGGACTAGGTGATCTTTAATCACAGACTGTTGTATGATTCCGTGAAAGACAGAATGCAATAAAGTTCATAATTCAGATTTTGGCGCAGACATATTTATAATTTCTCACTTTATGCATCATTGCAATGACAACTTGTTAGCTTCTGAAATGATTAGCTGAGATTGATTTCCTTCCTTAGTTTCATTTTCCCTGTTATTCCTTCACTCTTGGACCTTTTTTTCACTAGATTTCCTCTTTCAGTAAACTGCCCTTAAGTATCACTTTGCTCCCCACCTGGCTTTTTTTTTTTTTTTTTTTTTTCAATGACACCTTTTCACTGGTTCGTTTTGGGCCTTTGCTGCTTGAAGTCCAGCAGCCTCCTTGTCAGAGCATTACGGAGCTTTCTTTACAGCTTCATCACTATGCAAAAAGCCATAAATTACTGTGTTCCATCTCACATACCATCAAGTAGCACACTAATATTCCCTCTGCTGAATAGCTGGTTGGCTTACATAGACCAGCCAAAAACCAGGAAATCCAGATGGCAGCAAGAATCTTGTAGACTACTCCCGCTGTTCATTTAAATTCTGGAGAAGTCACGTGAGGTATCACATTCTCTTGAAAGAAGTGTCTATCATCTCGGACATTCTAGAATGGGCTATTAATATTGTCATGAGTTTCTGGCTAGACTTTTTAGTATGCCAATTCAAATTCAAATGATCTGAAATGATAGAACTTCAAGAATTGTTTTTCCCAGAATCGAAGTATGATGGAGTTATATAGGGAGAATCTTAATCTTAGTTATTCTATTCCATCTCACATCATGGCTGGGGGCAGGGAGAAGGGAGTATCTTTGGGGGACAATGGGTTCCGGTGTAGTCAGTAAGCTGGGCAGAGGAGCCATCAGGTATTGTCTGTTGTTGGGGGGGGGATTCATGTGAACTCTTCCTTTCTTGTACCCTGCCACCAGTATTGTTGCTAAAATTGTTTGTTTTCTCATCCAAGTGACAAAATCAGCACACTTAATGAGGGATGAAGAGGGAGCAGCGACCTCGGAACAGGAGGAAGAAGAAGCAGAGCCTGCTGTCCTCCAGAAGAAAAAAAACGCTACCAGCCAACTTTGCATCATCTGTGAACTTCCTGGGCGTGTACTCTATCCCCTTGTCCAGATCACTGAGCAAGATATTAAACAGGACTGGGCCCAAGACTGAGCCTTGGGGACCAGCTGGATGAACTCTATTTCCCACCACTCTGTGGGCCTGGCCATCACCCAGTTTGTCACCCAGCAAACAGCCCACCCATGCAAACCATAAGCAGACAGTTTCTTCAGGAGAATGATGTGAGACTCATTGCAAAAAAGATCAGGGAGATGCCTAGGAAGAGTCTCAGGTGAATCCAGGAGACTATAGTGGAGGACTATTCAGTTTTCCAATCAATTTGCTTAAAAAAACTCTACAAAACCGTAATAAAAAAACAAACAAAAAAAGCAGACCAAACAAACACACAAAACCCCCCATCCAATAATCCCCAAAGAGACAAAAAAAGCCCCCAAAAAAGCCCACCAAAAAACCCACCCAAAACTGAAAAAAAAGCCCCAAACCCAACACAAAAAATCAGGGTGAAGGTTTTTAGTAACTTTAAAAATAACAAAACAAAACGAAACAAAAAAACCCCAGAAAGTCACATTTCTAAAGGTGCTGTCCCAGCCTCTTCTCTCAGCAGGGAGGACATCCTGAAGTGGAGCCAGTTGGAAGAAAGCGGGACGGGGCAGCACCTGGGCCATTGTCACAGGACGGCCCTGTGGCTGCCCCACTGCCAAAACCTGGACACATAAATCAAACACAGGTATGCACATGTGCTTAGACACAGCAAAAATATATTTGTCTGAAAAGAATACAGGTCCATTTCTATCACTGGAAAGAGCATAATGCCTCGTCTCAGCTTTCTTTTCAGTCATTACAAATGTTTCGAAAATAAAGGAGTGCAGAAAATGGAAATATCCAAGATCAACATGAGGACCAGTAACAAAGATTCCATTTTTGAAACTGCATTGGGAATCCTCTGCAGAAATTGACTCAGAGCTCTAAGATTTACAAAAAAGACCAAGAGGATTGGAGTCAATACAACACAGTGTCTGGAGACTTCAGCTGGTTGCCTTGATTTCTCAAATATGATGGAGGAAGCACCTTAGCAACTACAGCTGCCAGTTCTCTCAGGGCCCTGACATGCCTCTGGGTGGGTGCCATGGTCTTGCATGCTCAGGTTCCTCAAGTGGTCTGAAAGCTGACCTGCTACTATGGGTTAGAATCAAGTCCACCAGTCCAATAACCTGAGAGATGTGGAAATAGTGACTGGCAGTAAAAATTGAGACCAACACTTGTTGAGTACCTCAGCCTTCTCCTTGTCTGTTGTCACTAGTCCTGTCTGGCTTATGGGGGTGGGGGGGGGGGGGGGAATAGGGGAGGTGTGATAGGTTTCTTTTCATCTTCCTTTTCCCACTGAAATACCCGTAGGTGCCTTTATTATTCTTAGTTTTGGCATGCTTTTCCAAATTCAGCTTCAACTGAGCCTTAGCTATACTGATCCCATCCTCACACACTCATGTGTTACCACTGTATTTTTCCCATGATTTGTCTCGCTGTGTATCGTCTGCATATTACCTACTTGCATCACATCTATTAATTTTCAATAACCTTCTGGCTTTAACTTGCTTTCAAAAAAAAACCTTTTTGAACCTTTTCACCTCAGAAATTCACCTGGGAAACCCCAAATCCCCAGAATTCGACCCAAAATTCACCTGGCACCCCAAATTCACCCTCCAAATTCGCTCCAAAATGATTGGCAACTTTACACACTCCATTTTCCCACAAAAGGATCTAGAGCCCTGTGCGCTTCGTATACAAACTAAATGCAAAAAACCTTTCTATTCATTCTCAGCAAAAAGACGTCCTATTCCTCCTTCTTTTGGACAAAACTGCCTTCACTTTCAAACTTATTCTCTTGCTCGCTTACCTGCATAATGCTTAGTCCCTGTTCTGCATGCTCATTTTCTTCACTTTTACAAGGAATCCTCTCCTCATCTTCTTCTTCCTCTGCTTCAACATGCAAAAACAAACCAAAAATTGTCTCTTCTACAGAAAATGAGGGGAGAAAAGAACACAAATGATAACCAATACCCTGCCAAGTAGAAATTTCTTCTATATTTCAGTGACTGATAGGCAGAAAAAAATGAATTTCATCTGGGGAAAGAAAGACATTCTAGGAATATTCAGACTGCTATCTTGCCCCAGGTAAAACATTTACCATGGCCTTAGCGTTAATGAGCTTGTGAACATCAGCTGCCAAGAGGAAGGACATTTCCTCCAGTTTCACACAATACTTGGTCAGTACATCTGCTATCTGTGCAATCAAAGAATACAGAAAAGCAACAACAATGAAAAGTAGAACTCAAATATCAATTTCCCAAGTTAAAATCTACATGAACAAGACAATTTTTCCATTCAAGTGAATTCGATTTAATTAATTCATTAACTACATAAGTAGCATTCTCACGTTCAAGAACGGAATTCAAAGAATCAACGTTGCTTCTTCTGAGACATTGAAGCCTGAGTAGATCCCAACTTCAAATCTAGTAGGACGCCATGAAAGCAATACCTGCTACATTTAGTACATGTAAACTACAAAGACATCTAGAACAGCTCTAAAAGATGAGCAAACCCATGAACTTTGAAGGAGACGCTAGCAAGAAATGTGGAAATAGGCTTTATCTGCCCAGTGCTTTTCCCAAAAGCACGGGCACTCCTTGGCGTCAGTGAGAGTCTCTGTCTCATTATTCAGCAGCTGGCTTAGGGTAAAAAAGGATGCATGCAATCACTTCATTCCTGTTCATGACATAAACTTACTGCATCATCGTGGAAGCCATTTACTTGGAAATATAGCCTAAAAAATAGGTGTCAGACTGGGTACATATCTAGATTGCTATGAGCAAAACCAATTTCTTTTTAACAGGAAAGCCATACAATATGCCTGCCATGGCAAATATTAGTCTACTAGCCCTGCACTTCAACGGGCAGTGAGCAGTTCATGACACCAAATTTACGTTTGGCAAGGAGACAGTCTATTTATTACAAGCCCCTAGTTCTAGAACCAAGAATTCAGGAGTTGCTCATTCCCAATGAAAATCTGTCCATTTCATACCTTTGGGGTTTTATGCTTCTGTTCTTTACCTGTCTTGAGTGTGGCTTTCTTGTGAAGTCACTGATGGGTGTTTTTCCAACACATTTCTGCTGATTACACGGTAATTGCATGGCATCAGCAGACATCTCTGAATGTCTCTTGAAAGTATGCTTTTTACTCTTCCTAGAGGACCTTGTCTTCTTCTTTCCTTCACCCAAAAGGTGGGCTAAGTGAGCCTTCAAAGAACCATCATCTCAACAATTAGAATTCTTTCAAACCTACTGAATGGAGAACAGCGACAAAAAAATTTTAAAAAGACTAGTACGCGAAAGACAGCAGAAGAGAAAGGTAAAGTAATGAATCCTACATGCCACATGCATAACTCTCTTCATTCAAGGCTATTTTCAAAATGAGAAGAAAAAAAAAAAAAAAAAAAAAGATCATCTTTTCCTCAGAGAGGAAAAGAAAGTGGAAAGTGGAGTAACTGGATTGTGTTGCCTTGCCTACAGTTACCAGAAAAGTCAACAGCAGAGTTGAAAACTCCTGAAGCTGGCTAACTACGCCTCTAAATGTTTTACTACTGTGTTATGATTCTGTCTTCAGTTAATAGAACCCGATATACAACAAAGAGATGGGAGCACATGGAGATGCATTGGAGAGCCTACGCTGGAGGTAACACATTCATTTTTTACTCAAACAAATCCAAATTAGAAATGTTGAAAATGACCTGGGGCCATTTCAACAGCCAGCAAACTAACACAACCAACCTTTGGCTTTTATTCAATCCTTTGCTTATTTTACCTGGACCTTGAAGATCTGTCTGCAGCCTTCCTCTCTGCAAATATATCACACTCGTCCTATTGAGAACCCATGGCTCATCACAGCTGCTTCGCCACGCCTGCTTCCAGAAGAACTGGCAACTACAAGCTGGGAGCCAAGAGATACAACACTTCACTTGGAAAAGGGCCTTCCATGAATCCTAGAATCCCAGAATGGTTTGGACTGGAAGCGACCTTAGAGACAGAGTCTCTTCTTCCCACATCCTGACATGGGCAGGGACACTTTTCCACTAGTCCAGGTTGCTCCATGTCTGCTCCAGCCTGGCCCTGGACACTTCCTGCCATGGGGCTCCTACACAGCCTCTTTGAGCAACATGTGCCAGGCCTCAGCACCCACACAAGGAAGAATTCCTTTCCAATATCCCATCTACCCCAGCCCTCTGGCAGTTTGAAGCTATTCCCCCTTGTCCTGCGAGTCCAGAACCTTTTCCAAAGTCCCTCCCCAGCTATCTTGGAGCCCCAGCAGGCACTGCAAGGGGCTCGAAGGTCTCCCTGGAGCCTTCTGTTCTCCAGATTGGACACCCTCAGCTCTCCCAGACTGTCCTAGAGCAAAGAAGCTCCACCTTTCAAAGCACCTTAGAAGCCTCCTACCGGCCAAACTCGATGGCAACGCTGGCCTTCCGGGCCCTACGGATATCGCTTCCGGTGTCGTTCGGGGTCAATCCCGGCTCTCTCCCCGCCCCCCATGGGGCCCTCAGGCAATGCCGCTCCGACGCAGCTCCTGCCGCTGTCAGACCAGCGGGGGGGCGGGGGGCCAGCCCAGCCTCATCCACAATCCACACTGTCCTCGGCGGCTGCTGCGGGCTCATGGCGGCCCACACACCCGGAAGCAGAGCTCCGAACACAGAGGATCATAGCCCCACATTTGTGTTCGTCTCTGCACAAGGCAGGGCAGACTTGCCATGCCCGGACTTTTCAGTTCAGCACGAAAATGAGAATAAACCTGCGCCATGGGAGAGGAAACCTCTAAAGACTCCCTCATACGTGGTCGCTCAACTTAATGCCTAGGCACTTGCCATTCCTAAGGCTACACTAAAGCCCTTTTTACCTTGCGGGAAAGAAATGCCATTGTTCTGGTGTGCAGCTAAAGGCGGAGCACAGGCAGGCCAGGGCAAAAGCTGGGGCAGTGCCCGTCTTCACTCCTTCGCTGTGCTGTACTCCTTGCAGCTAGAGCGAAGCCAGATGGACGCGAGGAAGGACAAGGCGCTCTTAAAGTAGCCCCCTGTCAGCAGCCCTGAAAGGGCGCATAACACACGGCGTCTCGCTGCCCTCCGTTCTACATACTCGCGGCTCCCTTTGCCGACTTGCAAAAGTCGCTACCAGAGCAGAGGCGGCCAGATTGAAGAGGCAGAGCCTAGGGTCACCTTCTCCTTACTGCACGTAAGCCACGTCCAGCTCCTCGCTGCACTCTGGATTTCCCTTCTCCGCGGCACTTAGCGTGGTGCTGTGTGTGTGCAACTCGGCGCCTAGAAGTGACCGCCAATGCTTTCAGAGCGGGCTGCAAGGGAACCAAGGAGCAGCACAAGCAGCAGTGCTTCAGCTTGCTCCTTCCGACTGCTAAGGGCACTTGGGAAGGCAAGCGAGAGTCAACCACCTTCCTCTCCTAGTAGCCTCTAACGTGGTGCACACAAGCACGGCACATAGCCGCTTCGTTCACCGCCCTCGCCCTCGCCCACGCCTTGCTCCGCTTTCACTTGTCGGCGGCCAGAAGCCGCCGCAGGGGCGCCACATACCCAGCAGTGTGCGGGCAGCCAAGAGCTGGAGAACGCTGCTTCTGCCCAAGCCCGCCTAGGGCGTGCACCTTTGTTCTCAGAGCTCCGTGTAACAGTCTGCCTTTCTCGCAGTTCGAATGGAAATCGAAAGCTTTTCGCCTACGCCCTTCACAGAGATCCGTTGCTAGGACGAGAATGTCTTGTGGCCGGAGCTCGCCCCCGCCGCGAGGAAGCTGCTCTTAGCACCGCGTTGCAGGGACACGTCTCGCTTCTTGACTTCGTGCTTAGCGCTCTCCGAATTCGCTGCTAGCTCCGCGGTCCGTCTCAGCTTCAAGTAGCTGCGCTCGCAGTACATAGAGCTTCGCAAGGACCGAAGACCCGGAGGGACGTATCGCACACGACAATGTGCCAGGACAGAGACGTGTTCTACATTGTCCCTTCTCGTCATCCAGTTTGTGCCTCTGCTGCTTCTGCTGTTAGGAATCGCTCCTTGAAAGACGAGCGAGAGCGTCTTTCTGGGTGCATTGCACTGAGTGAGTGCTCGCTAAGGACTTTGCACTCGGAGCCAAGGCAACAGGGCGTGCTTGTCCGCAGAACTGAGAGCACGCTGTTGGGCAGAGCTGAAACTGACCGCTGCAGTTCAGCTCTCTCCGGACGGCAGACGCCGAAGAACGAAGCCGCTTGCGAGCGGCGCAGTGCAGCGAAGAGCACACGAGCAGCCAAAGAGCTCCTTCACAATCGCTTTCACTTCTCAGTGCTCTTGCTGCTTGGAAAAGCAGCACACAGCCGTTGCACGCCAGGGCAAAAGCTGGGGCAGTGCCCGTCCTCACTCCTTCGCTGTGCTGTACTCCTTGCAGCTAGAGCGAAGCGAGAAGGACGCGAGGACGAAGAAGGCGTTCTTAAAGTAGCCCCTTGTCAGCAGCCCTGAAAGGGCGCATAACACACGGCGTCTCGCTGCCCTCCGTTCTACATACTCGCGGCTCCCTTTGCCGTCTTGCAAAAGTTGCTACCAGAGCAGAGGCGGCCAGATTGAAGAGGCTGTGCTTAGGTTCACCTTCTCCTTACTGCACGTAAGCCACGTCAAGCTCCTCGCTGCACTCTGGATTTCCCTTCTCCGCGGCACTTAGCGTGGTGCTGTGTGTGTGCAACTCGGCGCCTAGAAGTGACCGCCAATGCTTTCAGAGCGGGCTGCAAGGGAACCAAGGAGCAGCACAAGCAGCAGTGCTTCAGCTTGCTCCTTCCGACTGCTAAGGGCACTTGGGAAGGCAAGCGAGAGTCAACCACCTTCCTCTCCTAGTAGCCTCTAACGTGGTGCACACAAGCACGGCACATAGCCGCTTCGTTCACCGCCCTCGCCCTCGCCCACGCCTTGCTCCGCTTTCACTTGTCGGCGGCCAGAAGCCGCCGCAGGGGCGCCACATACCCAGCAGTGTGCGGGCAGCCAAGAGCTCGAGAACGCTGCTTCTGCCCAAGCCAGCCTAGGGCGTGCACCTTTGTTCTCAGAGCTCCGTGTAACAGTCTGCCTCTCTCGCAGTTCGAATGGAAAACGAAAGCTTTTCGCCTACGCCCTTCACAGAGATCCGTTGCTACGACGAGAATGTCTTGTGGCCGGAGCTCGCCCCCGCCGCGAGGAAGCTGCTCTTAGCACCGCGTTGCAGGGACACGTCTCGCTTCTTGACTTCGTGCTTAGCGCTCTCCGAATTCGCCGCTAGCTCCGCGGTCCGTCTCAGCTTCAAGTAGCTGCGCTCGCAGTACATAGAGCTTCGCAAGGACCGAAGACCCGGAGGGACGTATCGCACACGACAATGTGCCAGGACAGAGACGTGTTCTACATTGTCCCTTCTCGTCATCCAGTTTGTGCCTCTGCTGCTTCTGCTGTTAGGAATCGCTCCTTGAAAGACGAGCGAGAGCGTCTTTCTGGGTGCATTGCACTGAGTGAGTGCTCGCTAGGGACTTTGCACTCGGAGCCAAGGCAACAGGGCGTGCTTGTCCGCAGAACTGAGAGCGCGCTGTTGGGCAGAGCTGAAACTGACCGCTGCAGTTCAGCTCTCTCCGGACGGCAGACGCCGAAGAACGAAGCCGCTTGCGAGCGGCGCAGTGCAGCGAAGAGCACACGAGCAGCCAAAGAGCCCCTTCACAATCGCTTTCACTTCTCAGTGCTCTTGCTGCTTGGAAAAGCAGCACACAGCCGTTGCACGCCAGGGCAAAAGCTAGGGCAGTGCCCGTCCTCACTCCTTCGCTGTGCTGTACTCCTTGCAGCTAGAGCGAAGCGAGAAGGACGCGAGGACGAAGAAGGCGTTCTTAAAGTAGCCCCCTGTCAGCAGCCCTGAAAGGGCGCATAACACACGGCGTCTCGCTGCCCTCCGTTCTACATACTCGCGGCTTCCTTTGCCGACTTGCAAAAGTTGCTACCAGAGCAGAGGCGGCCAGATTGAAGAGGCTGTGCTTAGGTTCACCTTCTCCTTACTGCACGTAAGCCACGTCAAGCTCCTCGCTGCACTCTGGATTTCCCTTCTCCGCGGCACTTAGCGTGGTGCTGTGTGTGTGCAACTCGGCGCCTAGAAGTGACCGCCAATGCTTTCAGAGCGGGCTGCAAGGGAACCAAGGAGCAGCACAAGCAGCAGTGCTTCAGCTTGCTCCTTCCGACTGCTAAGGGCACTTGGGAAGGCAAGCGAGAGTCAACCACCTTCCTCTCCTAGTAGCCTCTAACGTGGTGCACACAAGCACGGCACATAGCCGCTTCGTTCACCGCCCTCGCCCTCGCCCACGCCTTGCTCCGCTTTCACTTGTCGGCGGCCAGAAGCCGCCGCAGGGGCGCCACATACCCAGCAGTGTGCGGGCAGCCAAGAGCTGGAGAACGCTGCTTCTGCCCAAGCCCGCCTAGGGCGTGCACCTTTGTTCTCAGAGCTCCGTGTAACAGTCTGCCTTTCTCGCAGTTCGAATGGAAAACGAAAGCTTTTCGCCTACGCCCTTCACAGAGATCCGTTGCTAGGACGAGAATGTCTTGTGGCCGGAGCTCGCCCCCGCCGCGAGGAAGCTGCTCTTAGCACCGCGTTGCAGGGACACGTCTCGCTTCTTGACTTCGTGCTTAGCGCTCTCCGAATTCGCTGCTAGCTCCGCGGTCCTTCTCAGCTTCAAGTAGCTGCGCTCGCAGTACATAGAGCTTCGCAAGGACCGAAGACCCGGAGGGACGTATCGCACACGACAATGTGCCAGGACAGAGACGTGTTCTACATTGTCCCTTCTCGTCATCCAGTTTGTGCCTCTGCTGCTTCTGCTGTTAGGAATCGCTCCTTGAAAGACGAGCGAGAGCGTCTTTCTGGGTGCATTGCACTGAGTGAGTGCTCGCTAGGGACTTTGCACTCGGAGCCAAGGCAACAGGGCGTGCTTGTCCGCAGAACTGAGAGCACGCTGTTGGGCAGAGATGAAACTGACCGCTGCAGTTCAGCTCTCTCCGGACGGCAGACGCCGAAGAACGCAGCCGCTTGCGAGCGGCGCAGTGCAGCGAAGAGCACACGAGCAGCCAAAGAGCTCCTTCACAATCGCTTTCACTTCTCAGTGCTCTTGCTGCTTGGAAAAGCAGCACACAGCCGTTGCACGCCAGGGCAAAAGCTGGGGCAGTGCCCGTCTTCACTCCTTCGCTGTGCTGTACTCCATGCAGCTAGAGCGAAGCGAGAAGGACGCGAGGACGAAGAAGGCCTTCTTAAAGTAGCCCCCTGTCAGCAGCCCTGAAAGGGCGCATAACACACGGCGTCTCGCTGCCCTCCGTTCTACATACTCGCGGCTCCCTTTGCCTACTTGCAAAAGTTGCTACCAGAGCAGAGGCGGCCAGATTGAAGAGGCAGTGCTTAGGTTCACCTTTTCCTTACTGCACGTAAGCCACGTCCAGCTCCTCGCTGCACTCTGGATTTCCCTTCTCCGCGGCACTTAGCGTGGTGCTGTGTGTGTGCAACTCGGCGCCTAGAAGTGACCGCCAATGCTTTCAGAGCGGGCTGCAAGGGAACCAAGGAGCAGCACAAGCAGCAGTGCTTCAGCTTGCTCCTTCCGACTGCTAAGGGCACTTGGGAAGGCAAGCGAGAGTCAACCACCTTCCTCTCCTAGTAGCCTCTAACGTGGTGCACACAAGCACGGCACATAGCCGCTTCGTTCACCGCCCTCGCCCTCGCCCACGCCTTGCTCCGCTTTCACTTGTCGGCGGCCAGAAGCCGCCGCAGGGGCGCCACATACCCAGCAGTGTGCGGGCAGCCAAGAGCTCGAGAACGCTGCTTCTGCCCAAGCCCGCCTAGGGCGTGCACCTTTGTTCTCAGAGCTCCGTGTAACAGTCTGCCTTTCTCGCAGTTCGAATGGAAATCGAAAGCTTTTCGCCTACGCCCTTCACAGAGATCCGTTGCTAGGACGAGAATGTCTTGTGGCCGGAGCTCGCCCCCGCCGCGAGGAAGCTGCTCTTAGCACCGCGTTGCAGGGACACGTCTCGCTTCTTGACTTCGTGCTTAGCGCTCTCCGAATTCGCTGCTAGCTCCGCGGTCCGTCTCAGCTTCAAGTAGCTGCGCTCGCAGTACATAGAGCTTCGCAAGGACCGAAGACCCGGAGGGACGTATCGCACACGACAATGTGCCAGGACAGAGACGTGTTCTACATTGTCCCTTCTCGTCATCCAGTTTGTGCCTCTGCTGCTTCTGCTGTTAGGAATCGCTCCTTGAAAGACGAGCGAGAGCGTCTTTCTGGGTGCATTGCACTGAGTGAGTGCTCGCTAAGGACTTTGCACTCGGAGCCAAGGCAACAGGGCGTGCTTGTCCGCAGAACTGAGAGCACGCTGTTGGGCAGAGCTGAAACTGACCGCTGGAGTTCAGCTCTCTCCGGACGGCAGACGCCGAAGAACGAAGCCGCTTGCGAGCGGCGCAGTGCAGCGAAGAGCACACGAGCAGCCAAAGAGCTCCTTCACAATCGCTTTCACTTCTCAGTGCTCTTGCTGCTTGGAAAAGCAGCACACAGCCGTTGCACGCCAGGGCAAAAGCTGGGGCAGTGCCCGTCCTCACTCCTTCGCTGTGCTGTACTCCTTGCAGCTAGAGCGAAGCGAGAAGGACGCGAGGACGAAGAAGGCGTTCTTAAAGTAGCCCCTTGTCAGCAGCCCTGAAAGGGCGCATAACACACGGCGTCTCGCTGCCCTCCGTTCTACATACTCGCGGCTCCCTTTGCCGACTTGCAAAAGTTGCTACCAGAGCAGAGGCGGCCAGATTGAAGAGGCAGAGCCTAGGGTCACCTTCTCCTTACTGCACGTAAGCCACGTCCAGCTCCTCGCTGCACTCTGGATTTCCCTTCTCCGCGGCACTTAGCGTGGTGCTGTGTGTGTGCAACTCGGCGCCTAGAAGTGACCGCCAATGCTTTCAGAGCGGGCTGCAAGGGAACCAAGGAGCAGCACAAGCAGCAGTGCTTCAGCTTGCTCCTTCCGACTGCTAAGGGCACTTGGGAAGGCAAGCGAGAGTCAACCACCTTCCTCTCCTAGTAGCCTCTAACGTGGTGCACACAAGCACGGCACATAGCCGCTTCGTTCACCGCCCTCGCCCTCGCCCACGCCTTGCTCCGCTTTCACTTGTCGGCGGCCAGAAGCCGCCGCAGGGGCGCCACATACCCAGCAGTGTGCGGGCAGCCAAGAGCTCGAGAACGCTGCTTCTGCCCAAGCCCGCCTAGGGCGTGCACCTTTGTTCTCAGAGCTCCGTGTAACAGTCTGCCTTTCTCGCAGTTCGAATGGAAATCGAAAGCTTTTCGCCTACGCCCGTCACAGAGATCCGTTGCTAGGACGAGAATGTCTTGTGGCCGGAGCTCGCCCCCGCCGCGAGGAAGCTGCTCTTAGCACCGCGTTGCAGGGACACGTCTCGCTTCTTGACTTCGTGCTTAGCGCTCTCCGAATTCGCCGCTAGCTCCGCGGTCCGTCTCAGCTTCAAGTAGCTGCGCTCGCAGTACTTAGAGCTTCGCAAGGACCGAAGACCCGGAGGGACATATCGCACACGACAATGTGCCAGGACAAGGACGTTCTGCACTGAGTGGAGACAGAGACAGACCCAGAATTCTACACTGCCCCTTCTCTTCGGCCATCTTGTGCTCTGCTGCCTCTGCTGTGACGAATCGGTCCTTGAAAAACCAGCGAGAGCGTCTCTCCAGGCACTGAGTGTGAGCTCCCTAGGGACTTTTTCCACCTCCAAAAATACATGGGTAAGTCCTAAAAGTTTTGGTTTGATCAAGAATAGTTACGTCCAAGTATCGCTGTTCTAAACACCCTTGGTTTCAGTCTGAACTTAACTGCTTGTTTCTGTCTTTTTGCCTAGTGGCAATCTAATTCTAAGGTAACTAGATGTGTTAGATATCCATAAGTTACATCTCAGGTTAGGTGGGATAATTGGCTGGGAAGAAAATGGAATTGAGAATTTGGAAAGAATCCAAAGTGAGCTGATGTCACAATCCGAGATTCCCTTGGGTTCCAAATCCTTTCATTTGTGTTTTTGTGGGCTTTTTTGAAGGCGGTGTACAGTTGAAGCCATGATTTAGCTGCGGTGAGACCTGCTCTGCTGTAAAAGCATTATTTTCTCAGTGAGCATGGACAACAGTTAGAGTGTCGTCTTTTAAGATTCCCTGCACTCCACTTATGGTGGCAAAAGCAGTGCCTTGACTGTAATCATAAAAGTGATTACAGCTTCCTTGCTTTGACATCATGTAGGATGCTTCCTCCATCTGCTGTGGTCAGCATTAAGTAACAGATTTCTCAGTTTCTAGGAAGAGTCTAGCAAACAATCACCTTGCTCCTTCTCTTGCATTTATTCATCACTGCTATGCTGCTATACAGACAGATAGTCTGTTTATGATTCAACAATTCAATGGGACATCAAGTAAATAGCAAAGCAAAACTAACTACCGAAAGCACTATAAGGGCCAGAGATTAGCTTGGATCAAAACAGGTATTCTCCTAGCATTGTTTACAAACGACTCAGCATGTGAAACAGAAGGCACAATGTAGTTTGTGCCTTGTTTTGGGCATGCCCGGAAGAAGGAAATTCTGATTTCACATATGGGAAAAGAAATGTTGACATTTGAATGAGATTGTTCATACCCCAGAAAAGGTTGCTTTGAAAGGTTGTGGAAGTCCTGTGTGGAAACACGGCTTTACAAGTCCTTTCCACCAGGAGACAACAGCTGCAGAACATCTGGGTGTGCCAGTGTTGAGAGCACCAGCAAAGATCAAAGTGGAGAAGTTGGTGAACAATGGCAGTGGCCTGGGGGAGAGCAAGTGGGGTGCTGGCTGTGGGACCAGGGGAGTCCTGACTGATTTAGGAGGCGTGTGATGGTCTGTGCCAGCAAGCGGAGTAGTGCTGTGGCCTTGGCACACTGCGAATACTGGAATTCAGTGGGGTCACTGGGCAGGCTGAGTGTGTGAGCTGCTGGAGGGACCCAGGTTGCCCACATGTAAACATCCAGTCTCACTCTTGCCAGCCACAGAAAGGAGCAGGATGTGGCTGCTGGCGATGCCTGTCATGTATATGTAGTGTATATGCGTGCTATCCCAGCCTGCTGGGAACACTTCTTCTTTGGGACTGCTTGGGCTGAGGGAGAGAAAGCAGTGGTAGTTTCTGAGGTTTCGAGTTTGCTCGAGTTTCTCAGGCTGTTTCTGGAGCCACCCAGAGTTCTCTTCCTTGAAGCATTTCAAGTCCTGCTAATTTTCAAAATTCAAACAGACACAGCCCTAAGCTAGTTGATCTGACTTCAGAGCTATTCTTACGCTGAGCTGTTGGATGATCTGATCTCCTGAGATGTCTTCCATTTCAGTTTATGACCTGGTTCTTGTGAAAAATAGGATCTTTTAGCCTGGAGAAGAGAGGTTTCTGGAGAGACAGTATTGTGGCCTTTGAATATGTAAAGAGGGTATAAGACCAATGGAGAAAGACTTTTTAGGAAGGTTTGCAGAGAAAGGACAAGGGGACATGCTTTCAAACTGAGACTAGGTTTAGATTGGCTAAAAGGAAAAGCTTTTCTACAATGAAGCTGGTGAGACACTCAAACGGCTGTTCCAGAGAAGTTGTGGATGCCCCATCATTGAGAGTGCTCCTTATCAGTTTGGCTAGTCTTGAGCAATTTGATCTACTGTAAGATCTACCTGGCAAGGAAGTAGGACTAGGTGATCTTTAATCACAGACTGTTGTATGATTCCGTGAAAGACAGAATGCAATAAAGTTCATAATTCAGATTTTGGCGCAGACATATTTATAATTTCTCACTTTATGCATCATTGCAATGACAACTTGTTAGCTTCTGAAATGATTAGCTGAGATTGATTTCCTTCCTTAGTTTCATTTTCCCTGTTATTCCTTCACTCTTGGACCTTTTTTTCACTAGATTTCCTCTTTCAGTAAACTGCCCTTAAGTATCACTTTGCTCCCCACCTGGCTTTTTTTTTTTTTTTTTTTTCAATGACACCTTTTCACTGGTTCGTTTTGGGCCTTTGCTGCTTGAAGTCCAGCAGCCTCCTTGTCAGAGCATTACGGAGCTTTCTTTACAGCTTCATCACTATGCAAAAAGCCATAAATTACTGTGTTCCATCTCACATACCATCAAGTAGCACACTAATATTCCCTCTGCTGAATAGCTGGTTGGCTTACATAGACCAGCCAAAAACCAGGAAATCCAGATGGCAGCAAGAATCTTGTAGACTACTCCCGCTGTTCATTTAAATTCTGGAGAAGTCACGTGAGGTATCACATTCTCTTGAAAGAAGTGTCTATCATCTCGGACATTCTAGAATGGGCTATTAATATTGTCATGAGTTTCTGGCTAGACTTTTTAGTATGCCAATTCAAATTCAAATGATCTGAAATGATAGAACTTCAAGAATTGTTTTTCCCAGAATCGAAGTATGATGGAGTTATATAGGGAGAATCTTAATCTTAGTTATTCTATTCCATCTCACATCATGGCTGGGGGCAGGGAGAAGGGAGTATCTTTGGGGGACAATGGGTTCCGGTGTAGTCAGTAAGCTGGGCAGAGGCGCCATCAGGTATTGTCTGTTGTTGGGGGGGGATTCATGTGAACTCTTCCTTTCTTGTACCCTGCCACCAGTATTGTTGCTAAAATTGTTTGTTTTCTCATCCAAGTGACAAAATCAGCACACTTAATGAGGGATGAAGAGGGAGCAGCGACCTCGGAACAGGAGGAAGAAGAAGCAGAGCCTGCTGTCCTCCAGAAGAAAAAAAACGCTACCAGCCAACTTTGCATCATCTGTGAACTTCCTGGGCGTGTACTCTATCCCCTTGTCCAGATCACTGAGCAAGATATTAAACAGGACTGGGCCCAAGACTGAGCCTTGGGGACCAGCTGGATGAACTCTATTTCCCACCACTCTGTGGGCCTGGCCATCACCCAGTTTGTCACCCAGCAAACAGCCCACCCATGCAAACCATAAGCAGACAGTTTCTTCAGGAGAATGATGTGAGACTCATTGCAAAAAAGATCAGGGAGATGCCTAGGAAGAGTCTCAGGTGAATCCAGGAGACTATAGTGGAGGACTATTCAGTTTTCCAATCAATTTGCTTAAAAAAACTCTACAAAACCGTAATAAAAAAACAAACAAAAAAAGCAGACCAAACAAACACACAAAACCCCCCATCCAATAATCCCCAAAGAGACAAAAAAAGCCCCCAAAAAAGCCCACCAAAAAACCCACCCAAAACTGAAAAAAAAGCCCCAAACCCAACACAAAAAATCAGGGTGAAGGTTTTTAGTAACTTTAAAAATAACAAAACAAAACGAAACAAAAAAACCCCAGAAAGTCACATTTCTAAAGGTGCTGTCCCAGCCTCTTCTCTCAGCAGGGAGGACATCCTGAAGTGGAGCCAGTTGGAAGAAAGCGGGACGGGGCAGCACCTGGGCCATTGTCACAGGACGGCCCTGTGGCTGCCCCACTGCCAAAACCTGGACACATAAATCAAACACAGGTATGCACATGTGCTTAGACACAGCAAAAATATATTTGTCTGAAAAGAATACAGGTCCATTTCTATCACTGGAAAGAGCATAATGCCTCGTCTCAGCTTTCTTTTCAGTCATTACAAATGTTTCGAAAATAAAGGAGTGCAGAAAATGGAAATATCCAAGATCAACATGAGGACCAGTAACAAAGATTCCATTTTTGAAACTGCATTGGGAATCCTCTGCAGAAATTGACTCAGAGCTCTAAGATTTACAAAAAAGACCAAGAGGATTGGAGTCAATACAACACAGTGTCTGGAGACTTCAGCTGGTTGCCTTGATTTCTCAAATATGATGGAGGAAGCACCTTAGCAACTACAGCTGCCAGTTCTCTCAGGGCCCTGACATGCCTCTGGGTGGGTGCCATGGTCTTGCATGCTCAGGTTCCTCAAGTGGTCTGAAAGCTGACCTGCTACTATGGGTTAGAATCAAGTCCACCAGTCCAATAACCTGAGAGATGTGGAAATAGTGACTGGCAGTAAAAATTGAGACCAACACTTGTTGAGTACCTCAGCCTTCTCCTTGTCTGTTGTCACTAGTCCTGTCTGGCTTATGGGGGTGGGGGGGGTGGGGAATAGGGGAGGTGTGATAGGTTTCTTTTCATCTTCCTTTTCCCACTGAAATACCCGTAGGTGCCTTTATTATTCTTAGTTTTGGCATGCTTTTCCAAATTCAGCTTCAACTGAGCCTTAGCTATACTGATCCCATCCTCACACACTCATGTGTTACCACTGTATTTTTCCCATGATTTGTCTCGCTGTGTATCGTCTGCATATTACCTACTTGCATCACATCTATTAATTTTCAATAACCTTCTGGCTTTAACTTGCTTTCAAAAAAAAACCTTTTTGAACCTTTTCACCTCAGAAATTCACCTGGGAAACCCCAAATCCCCAGAATTCGACCCAAAATTCACCTGGCACCCCAAATTCACCCTCCAAATTCGCTCCAAAATGATTGGCAACTTTACACACTCCATTTTCCCACAAAAGGATCTAGAGCCCTGTGCGCTTCGTATACAAACTAAATGCAAAAAACCTTTCTATTCATTCTCAGCAAAAAGACGTCCTATTCCTCCTTCTTTTGGACAAAACTGCCTTCACTTTCAAACTTATTCTCTTGCTCGCTTACCTGCATAATGCTTAGTCCCTGTTCTGCATGCTCATTTTCTTCACTTTTACAAGGAATCCTCTCCTCATCTTCTTCTTCCTCTGCTTCAACATGCAAAAACAAACCAAAAATTGTCTCTTCTACAGAAAATGAGGGGAGAAAAGAACACAAATGATAACCAATACCCTGCCAAGTAGAAATTTCTTCTATATTTCAGTGACTGATAGGCAGAAAAAAATGAATTTCATCTGGGGAAAGAAAGACATTCTAGGAATATTCAGACTGCTATCTTGCCCCAGGTAAAACATTTACCATGGCCTTAGCGTTAATGAGCTTGTGAACATCAGCTGCCAAGAGGAAGGACATTTCCTCCAGTTTCACACAATACTTGGTCAGTACATCTGCTATCTGTGCAATCAAAGAATACAGAAAAGCAACAACAATGAAAAGTAGAACTCAAATATCAATTTCCCAAGTTAAAATCTACATGAACAAGACAATTTTTCCATTCAAGTGAATTCGATTTAATTAATTCATTAACTACATAAGTAGCATTCTCACGTTCAAGAACGGAATTCAAAGAATCAACGTTGCTTCTTCTGAGACATTGAAGCCTGAGTAGATCCCAACTTCAAATCTAGTAGGACGCCATGAAAGCAATACCTGCTACATTTAGTACATGTAAACTACAAAGACATCTAGAACAGCTCTAAAAGATGAGCAAACCCATGAACTTTGAAGGAGACGCTAGCAAGAAATGTGGAAATAGGCTTTATCTGCCCAGTGCTTTTCCCAAAAGCACGGGCACTCCTTGGCGTCAGTGAGAGTCTCTGTCTCATTATTCAGCAGCTGGCTTAGGGTAAAAAAGGATGCATGCAATCACTTCATTCCTGTTCATGACATAAACTTACTGCATCATCGTGGAAGCCATTTACTTGGAAATATAGCCTAAAAAATAGGTGTCAGACTGGGTACATATCTAGATTGCTATGAGCAAAACCAATTTCTTTTTAACAGGAAAGCCATACAATATGCCTGCCATGGCAAATATTAGTCTACTAGCCCTGCACTTCAACGGGCAGTGAGCAGTTCATGACACCAAATTTACGTTTGGCAAGGAGACAGTCTATTTATTACAAGCCCCTAGTTCTAGAACCAAGAATTCAGGAGTTGCTCATTCCCAATGAAAATCTGTCCATTTCATACCTTTGGGGTTTTATGCTTCTGTTCTTTACCTGTCTTGAGTGTGGCTTTCTTGTGAAGTCACTGATGGGTGTTTTTCCAACACATTTCTGCTGATTACACGGTAATTGCATGGCATCAGCAGACATCTCTGAATGTCTCTTGAAAGTATGCTTTTTACTCTTCCTAGAGGACCTTGTCTTCTTCTTTCCTTCACCCAAAAGGTGGGCTAAGTGAGCCTTCAAAGAACCATCATCTCAACAATTAGAATTCTTTCAAACCTACTGAATGGAGAACAGCGACAAAAAAATTTTAAAAAGACTAGTACGCGAAAGACAGCAGAAGAGAAAGGTAAAGTAATGAATCCTACATGCCACATGCATAACTCTCTTCATTCAAGGCTATTTTCAAAATGAGAAGAAAAAAAAAAAAAAAAAAAAAGATCATCTTTTCCTCAGAGAGGAAAAGAAAGTGGAAAGTGGAGTAACTGGATTGTGTTGCCTTGCCTACAGTTACCAGAAAAGTCAACAGCAGAGTTGAAAACTCCTGAAGCTGGCTAACTACGCCTCTAAATGTTTTACTACTGTGTTATGATTCTGTCTTCAGTTAATAGAACCCGATATACAACAAAGAGATGGGAGCACATGGAGATGCATTGGAGAGCCTACGCTGGAGGTAACACATTCATTTTTTACTCAAACAAATCCAAATTAGAAATGTTGAAAATGACCTGGGGCCATTTCAACAGCCAGCAAACTAACACAACCAACCTTTGGCTTTTATTCAATCCTTTGCTTATTTTACCTGGACCTTGAAGATCTGTCTGCAGCCTTCCTCTCTGCAAATATATCACACTCGTCCTATTGAGAACCCATGGCTCATCACAGCTGCTTCGCCACGCCTGCTTCCAGAAGAACTGGCAACTACAAGCTGGGAGCCAAGAGATACAACACTTCACTTGGAAAAGGGCCTTCCATGAATCCTAGAATCCCAGAATGGTTTGGACTGGAAGCGACCTTAGAGACAGAGTCTCTTCTTCCCACATCCTGACATGGGCAGGGACACTTTTCCACTAGTCCAGGTTGCTCCATGTCTGCTCCAGCCTGGCCCTGGACACTTCCTGCCATGGGGCTCCTACACAGCCTCTTTGAGCAACATGTGCCAGGCCTCAGCACCCACACAAGGAAGAATTCCTTTCCAATATCCCATCTACCCCAGCCCTCTGGCAGTTTGAAGCTATTCCCCCTTGTCCTGCGAGTCCAGAACCTTTTCCAAAGTCCCTCCCCAGCTATCTTGGAGCCCCAGCAGGCACTGCAAGGGGCTCGAAGGTCTCCCTGGAGCCTTCTGTTCTCCAGATTGGACACCCTCAGCTCTCCCAGACTGTCCTAGAGCAAAGAAGCTCCACCTTTCAAAGCACCTTAGAAGCCTCCTACCGGCCAAACTCGATGGCAACGCTGGCCTTCCGGGCCCTACGGATATCGCTTCCGGTGTCGTTCGGGGTCAATCCCGGCTCTCTCCCCGCCCCCCATGGGGCCCTCAGGCAATGCCGCTCCGACGCAGCTCCTGCCGCTGTCAGACCAGCGGGGGGGCGGGGGGCCAGCCCAGCCTCATCCACAATCCACACTGTCCTCGGCGGCTGCTGCGGGCTCATGGCGGCCCACACACCCGGAAGCAGAGCTCCGAACACAGAGGATCATAGCCCCACATTTGTGTTCGTCTCTGCACAAGGCAGGGCAGACTTGCCATGCCCGGACTTTTCAGTTCAGCACGAAAATGAGAATAAACCTGCGCCATGGGAGAGGAAACCTCTAAAGACTCCCTCATACGTGGTCGCTCAACTTAATGCCTAGGCACTTGCCATTCCTAAGGCTACACTAAAGCCCTTTTTACCTTGCGGGAAAGAAATGCCATTGTTCTGGTGTGCAGCTAAAGGCGGAGCACAGGCAGGCCAGGGCAAAAGCTGGGGCAGTGCCCGTCTTCACTCCTTCGCTGTGCTGTACTCCTTGCAGCTAGAGCGAAGCCAGATGGACGCGAGGAAGGACAAGGCGCTCTTAAAGTAGCCCCCTGTCAGCAGCCCTGAAAGGGCGCATAACACACGGCGTCTCGCTGCCCTCCGTTCTACATACTCGCGGCTCCCTTTGCCGACTTGCAAAAGTCGCTACCAGAGCAGAGGCGGCCAGATTGAAGAGGCAGAGCCTAGGGTCACCTTCTCCTTACTGCACGTAAGCCACGTCCAGCTCCTCGCTGCACTCTGGATTTCCCTTCTCCGCGGCACTTAGCGTGGTGCTGTGTGTGTGCAACTCGGCGCCTAGAAGTGACCGCCAATGCTTTCAGAGCGGGCTGCAAGGGAACCAAGGAGCAGCACAAGCAGCAGTGCTTCAGCTTGCTCCTTCCGACTGCTAAGGGCACTTGGGAAGGCAAGCGAGAGTCAACCACCTTCCTCTCCTAGTAGCCTCTAACGTGGTGCACACAAGCACGGCACATAGCCGCTTCGTTCACCGCCCTCGCCCTCGCCCACGCCTTGCTCCGCTTTCACTTGTCGGCGGCCAGAAGCCGCCGCAGGGGCGCCACATACCCAGCAGTGTGCGGGCAGCCAAGAGCTGGAGAACGCTGCTTCTGCCCAAGCCCGCCTAGGGCGTGCACCTTTGTTCTCAGAGCTCCGTGTAACAGTCTGCCTTTCTCGCAGTTCGAATGGAAATCGAAAGCTTTTCGCCTACGCCCTTCACAGAGATCCGTTGCTAGGACGAGAATGTCTTGTGGCCGGAGCTCGCCCCCGCCGCGAGGAAGCTGCTCTTAGCACCGCGTTGCAGGGACACGTCTCGCTTCTTGACTTCGTGCTTAGCGCTCTCCGAATTCGCTGCTAGCTCCGCGGTCCGTCTCAGCTTCAAGTAGCTGCGCTCGCAGTACATAGAGCTTCGCAAGGACCGAAGACCCGGAGGGACGTATCGCACACGACAATGTGCCAGGACAGAGACGTGTTCTACATTGTCCCTTCTCGTCATCCAGTTTGTGCCTCTGCTGCTTCTGCTGTTAGGAATCGCTCCTTGAAAGACGAGCGAGAGCGTCTTTCTGGGTGCATTGCACTGAGTGAGTGCTCGCTAAGGACTTTGCACTCGGAGCCAAGGCAACAGGGCGTGCTTGTCCGCAGAACTGAGAGCACGCTGTTGGGCAGAGCTGAAACTGACCGCTGCAGTTCAGCTCTCTCCGGACGGCAGACGCCGAAGAACGAAGCCGCTTGCGAGCGGCGCAGTGCAGCGAAGAGCACACGAGCAGCCAAAGAGCTCCTTCACAATCGCTTTCACTTCTCAGTGCTCTTGCTGCTTGGAAAAGCAGCACACAGCCGTTGCACGCCAGGGCAAAAGCTGGGGCAGTGCCCGTCCTCACTCCTTCGCTGTGCTGTACTCCTTGCAGCTAGAGCGAAGCGAGAAGGACGCGAGGACGAAGAAGGCGTTCTTAAAGTAGCCCCTTGTCAGCAGCCCTGAAAGGGCGCATAACACACGGCGTCTCGCTGCCCTCCGTTCTACATACTCGCGGCTCCCTTTGCCGTCTTGCAAAAGTTGCTACCAGAGCAGAGGCGGCCAGATTGAAGAGGCTGTGCTTAGGTTCACCTTCTCCTTACTGCACGTAAGCCACGTCAAGCTCCTCGCTGCACTCTGGATTTCCCTTCTCCGCGGCACTTAGCGTGGTGCTGTGTGTGTGCAACTCGGCGCCTAGAAGTGACCGCCAATGCTTTCAGAGCGGGCTGCAAGGGAACCAAGGAGCAGCACAAGCAGCAGTGCTTCAGCTTGCTCCTTCCGACTGCTAAGGGCACTTGGGAAGGCAAGCGAGAGTCAACCACCTTCCTCTCCTAGTAGCCTCTAACGTGGTGCACACAAGCACGGCACATAGCCGCTTCGTTCACCGCCCTCGCCCTCGCCCACGCCTTGCTCCGCTTTCACTTGTCGGCGGCCAGAAGCCGCCGCAGGGGCGCCACATACCCAGCAGTGTGCGGGCAGCCAAGAGCTGGAGAACGCTGCTTCTGCCCAAGCCCGCCTAGGGCGTGCACCTTTGTTCTCAGAGCTCCGTGTAACAGTCTGCCTTTCTCGCAGTTCGAATGGAAATCGAAAGCTTTTCGCCTACGCCCTTCACAGAGATCCGTTGCTAGGACGAGAATGTCTTGTGGCCGGAGCTCGCCCCCGCCGCGAGGAAGCTGCTCTTAGCACCGCGTTGCAGGGACACGTCTCGCTTCTTGACTTCGTGCTTAGCGCTCTCCGAATTCGCCGCTAGCTCCGCGGTCCGTCTCAGCTTCAAGTAGCTGCGCTCGCAGTACATAGAGCTTCGCAAGGACCGAAGACCCGGAGGGACGTATCGCACACGACAATGTGCCAGGACAGAGACGTGTTCTACATTGTCCCTTCTCGTCATCCAGTTTGTGCCTCTGCTGCTTCTGCTGTTAGGAATCGCTCCTTGAAAGACGAGCGAGAGCGTCTTTCTGGGTGCATTGCACTGAGTGAGTGCTCGCTAGGGACTTTGCACTCGGAGCCAAGGCAACAGGGCGTGCTTGTCCGCAGAACTGAGAGCACGCTGTTGGGCAGAGATGAAACTGACCGCTGCAGTTCAGCTCTCTCCGGACGGCAGACGCCGAAGAACGCAGCCGCTTGCGAGCGGCGCAGTGCAGCGAAGAGCACACGAGCAGCCAAAGAGCTCCTTCACAATCGCTTTCACTTCTCAGTGCTCTTGCTGCTTGGAAAAGCAGCACACAGCCGTTGCACGCCAGGGCAAAAGCTGGGGCAGTGCCCGTCTTCACTCCTTCGCTGTGCTGTACTCCATGCAGCTAGAGCGAAGCGAGAAGGACGCGAGGACGAAGAAGGCCTTCTTAAAGTAGCCCCCTGTCAGCAGCCCTGAAAGGGCGCATAACACACGGCGTCTCGCTGCCCTCCGTTCTACATACTCGCGGCTCCCTTTGCCTACTTGCAAAAGTTGCTACCAGAGCAGAGGCGGCCAGATTGAAGAGGCAGTGCTTAGGTTCACCTTTTCCTTACTGCACGTAAGCCACGTCCAGCTCCTCGCTGCACTCTGGATTTCCCTTCTCCGCGGCACTTAGCGTGGTGCTGTGTGTGTGCAACTCGGCGCCTAGAAGTGACCGCCAATGCTTTCAGAGCGGGCTGCAAGGGAACCAAGGAGCAGCACAAGCAGCAGTGCTTCAGCTTGCTCCTTCCGACTGCTAAGGGCACTTGGGAAGGCAAGCGAGAGTCAACCACCTTCCTCTCCTAGTAGCCTCTAACGTGGTGCACACAAGCACGGCACATAGCCGCTTCGTTCACCGCCCTCGCCCTCGCCCACGCCTTGCTCCGCTTTCACTTGTCGGCGGCCAGAAGCCGCCGCAGGGGCGCCACATACCCAGCAGTGTGCGGGCAGCCAAGAGCTCGAGAACGCTGCTTCTGCCCAAGCCCGCCTAGGGCGTGCACCTTTGTTCTCAGAGCTCCGTGTAACAGTCTGCCTTTCTCGCAGTTCGAATGGAAATCGAAAGCTTTTCGCCTACGCCCTTCACAGAGATCCGTTGCTAGGACGAGAATGTCTTGTGGCCGGAGCTCGCCCCCGCCGCGAGGAAGCTGCTCTTAGCACCGCGTTGCAGGGACACGTCTCGCTTCTTGACTTCGTGCTTAGCGCTCTCCGAATTCGCTGCTAGCTCCGCGGTCCGTCTCAGCTTCAAGTAGCTGCGCTCGCAGTACATAGAGCTTCGCAAGGACCGAAGACCCGGAGGGACGTATCGCACACGACAATGTGCCAGGACAGAGACGTGTTCTACATTGTCCCTTCTCGTCATCCAGTTTGTGCCTCTGCTGCTTCTGCTGTTAGGAATCGCTCCTTGAAAGACGAGCGAGAGCGTCTTTCTGGGTGCATTGCACTGAGTGAGTGCTCGCTAGGGACTTTGCACTCGGAGCCAAGGCAACAGGGCGTGCTTGTCCGCAGAACTGAGAGCACGCTGTTGGGCAGAGATGAAACTGACCGCTGCAGTTCAGCTCTCTCCGGACGGCAGACGCCGAAGAACGCAGCCGCTTGCGAGCGGCGCAGTGCAGCGAAGAGCACACGAGCAGCCAAAGAGCTCCTTCACAATCGCTTTCACTTCTCAGTGCTCTTGCTGCTTGGAAAAGCAGCACACAGCCGTTGCACGCCAGGGCAAAAGCTGGGGCAGTGCCCGTCTTCACTCCTTCGCTGTGCTGTACTCCATGCAGCTAGAGCGAAGCGAGAAGGACGCGAGGACGAAGAAGGCCTTCTTAAAGTAGCCCCCTGTCAGCAGCCCTGAAAGGGCGCATAACACACGGCGTCTCGCTGCCCTCCGTTCTACATACTCGCGGCTCCCTTTGCCTACTTGCAAAAGTTGCTACCAGAGCAGAGGCGGCCAGATTGAAGAGGCAGTGCTTAGGTTCACCTTTTCCTTACTGCACGTAAGCCACGTCCAGCTCCTCGCTGCACTCTGGATTTCCCTTCTCCGCGGCACTTAGCGTGGTGCTGTGTGTGTGCAACTCGGCGCCTAGAAGTGACCGCCAATGCTTTCAGAGCGGGCTGCAAGGGAACCAAGGAGCAGCACAAGCAGCAGTGCTTCAGCTTGCTCCTTCCGACTGCTAAGGGCACTTGGGAAGGCAAGCGAGAGTCAACCACCTTCCTCTCCTAGTAGCCTCTAACGTGGTGCACACAAGCACGGCACATAGCCGCTTCGTTCACCGCCCTCGCCCTCGCCCACGCCTTGCTCCGCTTTCACTTGTCGGCGGCCAGAAGCCGCCGCAGGGGCGCCACATACCCAGCAGTGTGCGGGCAGCCAAGAGCTCGAGAACGCTGCTTCTGCCCAAGCCCGCCTAGGGCGTGCACCTTTGTTCTCAGAGCTCCGTGTAACAGTCTGCCTTTCTCGCAGTTCGAATGGAAATCGAAAGCTTTTCGCCTACGCCCTTCACAGAGATCCGTTGCTAGGACGAGAATGTCTTGTGGCCGGAGCTCGCCCCCGCCGCGAGGAAGCTGCTCTTAGCACCGCGTTGCAGGGACACGTCTCGCTTCTTGACTTCGTGCTTAGCGCTCTCCGAATTCGCCGCTAGCTCCGCGGTCCGTCTCAGCTTCAAGTAGCTGCGCTCGCAGTACATAGAGCTTCGCAAGGACCGAAGACCCGGAGGGACGTATCGCACACGACAATGTGCCAGGACAGAGACGTGTTCTACATTGTCCCTTCTCGTCATCCAGTTTGTGCCTCTGCTGCTTCTGCTGTTAGGAATCGCTCCTTGAAAGACGAGCGAGAGCGTCTTTCTGGGTGCATTGCACTGAGTGAGTGCTCGCTAAGGACTTTGCACTCGGAGCCAAGGCAACAGGGCGTGCTTGTCCGCAGAACTGAGAGCACGCTGTTGGGCAGAGCTGAAACTGACCGCTGGAGTTCAGCTCTCTCCGGACGGCAGACGCCGAAGAACGAAGCCGCTTGCGAGCGGCGCAGTGCAGCGAAGAGCACACGAGCAGCCAAAGAGCTCCTTCACAATCGCTTTCACTTCTCAGTGCTCTTGCTGCTTGGAAAAGCAGCACACAGCCGTTGCACGCCAGGGCAAAAGCTGGGGCAGTGCCCGTCCTCACTCCTTCGCTGTGCTGTACTCCTTGCAGCTAGAGCGAAGCGAGAAGGACGCGAGGACGAAGAAGGCGTTCTTAAAGTAGCCCCTTGTCAGCAGCCCTGAAAGGGCGCATAACACACGGCGTCTCGCTGCCCTCCGTTCTACATACTCGCGGCTCCCTTTGCCGACTTGCAAAAGTTGCTACCAGAGCAGAGGCGGCCAGATTGAAGAGGCAGTGCCTAGGGTCACCTTCTCCTTACTGCACGTAAGCCACGTCCAGCTCCTCGCTGCACTCTGGATTTCCCTTCTCCGCGGCACTTAGCGTGGTGCTGTGTGTGTGCAACTCGGCGCCTAGAAGTGACCGCCAATGCTTTCAGAGCGGGCTGCAAGGGAACCAAGGAGCAGCACAAGCAGCAGTGCTTCAGCTTGCTCCTTCCGACTGCTAAGGGCACTTGGGAAGGCAAGCGAGAGTCAACCACCTTCCTCTCCTAGTAGCCTCTAACGTGGTGCACACAAGCACGGCACATAGCCGCTTCGTTCACCGCCCTCGCCCTCGCCCTCGCCCACGCCTTGCTCCGCTTTCACTTGTCGGCGGCCAGAAGCCGCCGCAGGGGCGCCACATACCCAGCAGTGTGCGGGGAGCCAAGAGCTCGAGAACGCTGCTTCTGCCCAAGCCCGCCTAGGGCGTGCACCTTTGTTCTCAGAGCTCCGTGTAACAGTCTGCCTTTCTCGCAGTTCGAATGGAAATCGAAAGCTTTTCGCCTACGCCCTTCACAGAGATCCGTTGCTAGGACGAGAATGTCTTGTGGCCGGAGCTCGCCCCCGCCGCGAGGAAGCTGCTCTTAGCACCGCGTTGCAGGGACACGTCTCGCTTCTTGACTTCGTGCTTAGGGCTCTCCGAATTCGCCGCTAGCTCCGCGGTCCGTCTCAGCTGCAAGTAGCTGCGCTCGCAGTACATAGAGCTTCGCAAGGACCGAAGACCCGGAGGGACGTATCGCACACGACAATGTGCCAGGACAGAGACGTGTTCTACATTGTCCCTTCTCGACATCCTGTTTGTGCCTCTGCTGCTTCTGCTGTTAGGAATCGCTCCTTGAAAGACGAGCGAGAGCGTCTTTCTGGGTGCATTGCACTGAGTGAGTGCTCGCTAGGGACTTTGCACTCGGAGCCAAGGCAACAGGGCGTGCTTGTCCGCAGAACTGAGAGCACGCTGTTGGGCAGAGCTGAAACTGACCGCTGCAGTTCAGCTCTCTCCGGACGGCAGACGCCGAAGAACGAAGCCGCTTGCGAGCGGCGCAGTGCAGCGAAGAGCACACGAGCAGCCAAAGAGCTCCTTCACAATCGCTTTCACTTCTCAGTGCTCTTGCTGCTTGGAAAAGCAGCACACAGCCGTTGCACGCCAGGGCAAAAGCTGGGGCAGTGCCCGTCTTCACTCCTTCGCTGTGCTGTACTCCTTGCAGCTAGAGCGAAGCGAGAAGGACGCGAGGACGAAGAAGGCGTTCTTAAAGTAGCCCCTTGTCAGCAGCCCTGAAAGGGCGCATAACACACGGCGTCTCGCTGCCCTCCGTTCTACCTACTCGCGTCTCCCTTTGCCGTCTTGCAAAAGTTGCTACCAGAGCAGAGGCGGCCAGATTGAAGAGGCTGTGCTTAGGTTCACCTTCTCCTTACTGCACGTAAGCCACGTCAAGCTCCTCGCTGCACTCTGGATTTCCCTTCTCCGCGGCACTTAGCGTGGTGCTGTGTGTGTGCAACTCGGCGCCTAGAAGTGACCGCCAATGCTTTCAGAGCGGGCTGCAAGGGAACCAAGGAGCAGCACAAGCAGCAGTGCTTCAGCTTGCTCCTTCCGACTGCTAAGGGCACTTGGGAAGGCAAGCGAGAGTCAACCACCTTCCTCTCCTAGTAGCCTCTAACGTGGTGCACACAAGCACGGCACATAGCCGCTTCGTTCACCGCCCTCGCCCTCGCCCACGCCTTGCTCCGCTTTCACTTGTCGGCGGCCAGAAGCCGCCGCAGGGGCGCCACATACCCAGCAGTGTGCGGGCAGCCAAGAGCTCGAGAACGCTGCTTCTGCCCAAGCCAGCCTAGGGCGTGCACCTTTGTTCTCAGAGCTCCGTGTAACAGTCTGCCTCTCTCGCAGTTCGAATGGAAAACGAAAGCTTTTCGCCTACGCCCTTCACAGAGATCCGTTGCTACGACGAGAATGTCTTGTGGCCGGAGCTCGCCCCCGCCGCGAGGAAGCTGCTCTTAGCACCGCGTTGCAGGGACACGTCTCGCTTCTTGACTTCGTGCTTAGCGCTCTCCGAATTCGCCGCTAGCTCCGCGGTCCGTCTCAGCTGCAAGTAGCTGCGCTCGCAGTACATAGAGCTTCGCAAGGACCGAAGACCCGGAGGGACGTATCGCACACGACAATGTGCCAGGACAGAGACGTGTTCTACATTGTCCCTTCTCGTCATCCAGTTTGTGCCTCTGCTGCTTCTGCTGTTAGGAATCGCTCCTTGAAAGACGAGCGAGAGCGTCTTTCTGGGTGCATTGCACTGAGTGAGTGCTCGCTAGGGACTTTGCACTCGGAGCCAAGGCAACAGGGCGTGCTTGTCCGCAGAACTGAGAGCGCGCTGTTGGGCAGAGCTGAAACTGACCGCTGCAGTTCAGCTCTCTCCGGACGGCAGACGCCGAAGAACGAAGCCGCTTGCGAGCGGCGCAGTGCAGCGAAGAGCACACGAGCAGCCAAAGAGCCCCTTCACAATCGCTTTCACTTCTCAGTGCTCTTGCTGCTTGGAAAAGCAGCACACAGCCGTTGCACGCCAGGGCAAAAGCTAGGGCAGTGCCCGTCCTCACTCCTTCGCTGTGCTGTACTCCTTGCAGCTAGAGCGAAGCGAGAAGGACGCGAGGACGAAGAAGGCGTTCTTAAAGTAGCCCCCTGTCAGCAGCCCTGAAAGGGCGCATAACACACGGCGTCTCGCTGCCCTCCGTTCTACATACTCGCGGCTTCCTTTGCCGACTTGCAAAAGTTGCTACCAGAGCAGAGGCGGCCAGATTGAAGAGGCACTGCTTAGGTTCACCTTCTCCTTACTGCACGTAAGCCACGTCAAGCTCCTCGCTGCACTCTGGATTTCCCTTCTCCGCGGCACTTAGCGTGGTGCTGTGTGTGTGCAACTCGGCGCCTAGAAGTGACCGCCAATGCTTTCAGAGCGGGCTGCAAGGGAACCAAGGAGCAGCACAAGCAGCAGTGCTTCAGCTTGCTCCTTCCGACTGCTAAGGGCACTTGGGAAGGCAAGCGAGAGTCAACCACCTTCCTCTCCTAGTAGCCTCTAACGTGGTGCACACAAGCACGGCACATAGCCGCTTCGTTCACCGCCCTCGCCCTCGCCCACGCCTTGCTCCGCTTTCACTTGTCGGCGGCCAGAAGCCGCCGCAGGGGCGCCACATACCCAGCAGTGTGCGGGCAGCCAAGAGCTCGAGAACGCTGCTTCTGCCCAAGCCCGCCTAGGGCGTGCACCTTTGTTCTCAGAGTTCCGTGTAACAGTCTGCCTTTCTCGCAGTTCGAATGGAAATCGAAAGCTTTTCGCCTACGCCCTTCACAGAGATCCGTTGCTAGGACGAGAATGTCTTGTGGCCGGAGCTCGCCCCCGCCGCGAGGAAGCTGCTCTTAGCACCGCGTTGCAGGGACACGTCTCGCTTCTTGACTTCGTGCTTAGCGCTCTCCGAATTCGCCGCTAGCTCCGCGGTCCGTCTCAGCTTCAAGTAGCTGCGCTCGCAGTACATAGAGCTTCGCAAGGACCGAAGACCCGGAGGGACGTATCGCACACGACAATGTGCCAGGACAGAGACGTGTTCTACATTGTCCCTTCTCGTCATCCAGTTTGTGCCTCTGCTGCTTCTGCTGTTAGGAATCGCTCCTTGAAAGACGAGCGAGAGCGTCTTTCTGGGTGCATTGCACTGAGTGAGTGCTCGCTAGGGACTTTGCACTCGGAGCCAAGGCAACAGGGCGTGCTTGTCCGCAGAACTGAGAGCACGCTGTTGGGCAGAGATGAAACTGACCGCTGCAGTTCAGCTCTCTCCGGACGGCAGACGCCGAAGAACGCAGCCGCTTGCGAGCGGCGCAGTGCAGCGAAGAGCACACGAGCAGCCAAAGAGCTCCTTCACAATCGCTTTCACTTCTCAGTGCTCTTGCTGCTTGGAAAAGCAGCACACAGCCGTTGCACGCCAGGGCAAAAGCTGGGGCAGTGCCCGTCCTCACTCCTTCGCTGTGCTGTACTCCATGCAGCTAGAGCGAAGCGAGAAGGACGCGAGGACGAAGAAGGCCTTCTTAAAGTAGCCCCCTGTCAGCAGCCCTGAAAGGGCGCATAACACACGGCGTCTCGCTGCCCTCCGTTCTACATACTCGCGGCTCCCTTTGCCTACTTGCAAAAGTTGCTACCAGAGCAGAGGCGGCCAGATTGAAGAGGCAGTGCTTAGGTTCACCTTTTCCTTACTGCACGTAAGCCACGTCCAGCTCCTCGCTGCACTCTGGATTTCCCTTCTCCGCGGCACTTAGCGTGGTGCTGTGTGTGTGCAACTCGGCGCCTAGAAGTGACCGCCAATGCTTTCAGAGCGGGCTGCAAGGGAACCAAGGAGCAGCACAAGCAGCAGTGCTTCAGCTTGCTCCTTCCGACTGCTAAGGGCACTTGGGAAGGCAAGCGAGAGTCAACCACCTTCCTCTCCTAGTAGCCTCTAACGTGGTGCACACAAGCACGGCACATAGCCGCTTCGTTCACCGCCCTCGCCCTCGCCCACGCCTTGCTCCGCTTTCACTTGTCGGCGGCCAGAAGCCGCCGCAGGGGCGCCACATACCCAGCAGTGTGCGGGCAGCCAAGAGCTCGAGAACGCTGCTTCTGCCCAAGCCCGCCTAGGGCGTGCACCTTTGTTCTCAGAGCTCCGTGTAACAGTCTGCCTTTCTCGCAGTTCGAATGGAAATCGAAAGCTTTTCGCCTACGCCCTTCACAGAGATCCGTTGCTAGGACGAGAATGTCTTGTGGCCGGAGCTCGCCCCCGCCGCGAGGAAGCTGCTCTTAGCACCGCGTTGCAGGGACACGTCTCGCTTCTTGACTTCGTGCTTAGCGCTCTCCGAATTCGCCGCTAGCTCCGCGGTCCGTCTCAGCTGCAAGTAGCTGCGCTCGCAGTACATAGAGCTTCGCAAGGACCGAAGACCCGGAGGGACGTATCGCACACGACAATGTGCCAGGACAGAGACGTGTTCTACATTGTCCCTTCTCGTCATCCAGTTTGTGCCTCTGCTGCTTCTGCTGTTAGGAATCGCTCCTTGAAAGACGAGCGAGAGCGTCTTTCTGGGTGCATTGCACTGAGTGAGTGCTCGCTAAGGACTTTGCACTCGGAGCCAAGGCAACAGGGCGTGCTTGTCCGCAGAACTGAGAGCACGCTGTTGGGCAGAGCTGAAACTGACCGCTGCAGTTCAGCTCTCTCCGGACGGCAGACGCCGAAGAACGAAGCCGCTTGCGAGCGGCGCAGTGCAGCGAAGAGCACACGAGCAGCCAAAGAGCTCCTTCACAATCGCTTTCACTTCTCAGTGCTCTTGCTGCTTGGAAAAGCAGCACACAGCCGTTGCACGCCAGGGCAAAAGCTGGGGCAGTGCCCGTCCTCACTCCTTCGCTGTGCTGTACTCCTTGCAGCTAGAGCGAAGCGAGAAGGACGCGAGGACGAAGAAGGCGTTCTTAAAGTAGCCCCTTGTCAGCAGCCCTGAAAGGGCGCATAACACACGGCGTCTCGCTGCCCTCCGTTCTACATACTCGCGGCTCCCTTTGCCGACTTGCAAAAGTTGCTACCAGAGCAGAGGCGGCCAGATTGAAGAGGCAGTGCCTAGGGTCACCTTCTCCTTATTGCACGTAAGCCACGTCCAGCTCCTCGCTGCACTCTGGATTTCCCTTCTCCGCGGCACTTAGCGTGGTGCTGTGTGTGTGCAACTCGGCGCCTAGAAGTGACCGCCAATGCTTTCAGAGCGGGCTGCAAGGGAACCAAGGAGCAGCACAAGCAGCAGTGCTTCAGCTTGCTCCTTCCGACTGCTAAGGGCACTTGGGAAGGCAAGCGAGAGTCAACCACCTTCCTCTCCTAGTAGCCTCTAACGTGGTGCACACAAGCACGGCACATAGCCGCTTCGTTCACCGCCCTCGCCCTCGCCCACGCCTTGCTCCGCTTTCACTTGTCGGCGGCCAGAAGCCGCCGCAGGGGCGCCACATACCCAGCAGTGTGCGGGGAGCCAAGAGCTCGAGAACGCTGCTTCTGCCCAAGCCCGCCTAGGGCGTGCACCTTTGTTCTCAGTGCTCCGTGTAACAGTCTGCCTTTCTCGCAGTTCGAATGGAAATCGAAAGCTTTTCGCCTACGCCCTTCACAGAGATCCGTTGCTAGGACGAGAATGTCTTGTGGCCGGAGCTCGCCCCCGCCGCGAGGAAGCTGCTCTTAGCACCGCGTTGCAGGGACACGTCTCACTTCTTGACTTCGTGCTTAGCGCTCTCCGAATTCGCTGCTAGCTCCGCGGTCCGTCTCAGCTTCAAGTAGCTGCGCTCGCAGTACATAGAGCTTCGCAAGGACCGAAGACCCGGAGGGACGTATCGCACACGACAATGTGCCAGGACAGAGACGTGTTCTACATTGTCCCTTCTCGTCATCCAGTTTGTGCCTCTGCTGCTTCTGCTGTTAGGAATCGCTCCTTGAAAGACGAGCGAGAGCGTCTTTCTGGGTGCATTGCACTGAGTGAGTGCTCGCTAAGGACTTTGCACTCGGAGCCAAGGCAACAGGGCGTGCTTGTCCGCAGAACTGAGAGCACGCTGTTGGGCAGAGCTGAAACTGACCGCTGGAGTTCAGCTCTCTCCGGACGGCAGACGCCGAAGAACGAAGCCGCTTGCGAGCGGCGCAGTGCAGCGAAGACCACACGAGCAGCCAAAGAGCTCCTTCACAATCGCTTTCACTTCTCAGTGCTCTTGCTGCTTGGAAAAGCAGCACACAGCCGTTGCACGCCAGGGCAAAAGCTGGGGCAGTGCCCGTCCTCACTCCTTCGCTGTGCTGTACTCCTTGCAGCTAGAGCGAAGCGAGAAGGACGCGAGGACGAAGAAGGCGTTCTTAAAGTAGCCCCTTGTCAGCAGCCCTGAAAGGGCGCATAACACACGGCGTCTCGCTGCCCTCCGTTCTACATACTCGCGGCTCCCTTTGCCGACTTGCAAAAGTTGCTACCAGAGCAGAGGCGGCCAGATTGAAGAGGCAGTGCCTAGGGTCACCTTCTCCTTACTGCACGTAAGCCACGTCCAGCTCCTCGCTGCACTCTGGATTTCCCTTCTCCGCAGCACTTAGCGTGGTGCTGTGTGTGTGCAACTCGGCGCCTAGAAGTGACCGCCAATGCTTTCAGAGCGGGCTGCAAGGGAACCAAGGAGCAGCACAAGCAGCAGTGCTTCAGCTTGCTCCTTCCGACTGCTAAGGGCACTTGGGAAGGCAAGCGAGAGTCAACCACCTTCCTCTCCTAGTAGCCTCTAACGTGGTGCACACAAGCACGGCACATAGCCGCTTCGTTCACCGCCCTCGCCCTCGCCCTCGCCCACGCCTTGCTCCGCTTTCACTTGTCGGCGGCCAGAAGCCGCCGCAGGGGCGCCACATACCCAGCAGTGTGCGGGCAGCCAAGAGCTCGAGAACGCTGCTTCTGCCCAAGCCCGCCTAGGGCGTGCACCTTTGTTCTCAGAGCTCCGTGTAACAGTCTGCCTTTCTCGCAGTTCGAATGGAAATCGAAAGCTTTTCGCCTACGCCCTTCACAGAGATCCGTTGCTAGGACGAGAATGTCTTGTGGCCGGAGCTCGCCCCCGCCGCGAGGAAGCTGCTCTTAGCACCGCGTTGCAGGGACACGTCTCGCTTCTTGACTTCGTGCTTAGGGCTCTCCGAATTCGCCGCTAGCTCCGCGGTCCGTCTCAGCTGCAAGTAGCTGCGCTCGCAGTACATAGAGCTTCGCAAGGACCGAAGACCCGGAGGGACGTATCGCACACGACAATGTGCCAGGACAGAGACGTGTTCTACATTGTCCCTTCTCGTCATCCTGTTTGTGCCTCTGCTGCTTCTGCTGTTAGGAATCGCTCCTTGAAAGACGAGCGAGAGCGTCTTTCTGGGTGCATTGCACTGAGTGAGTGCTCGCTAGGGACTTTGCACTCGGAGCCAAGGCAACAGGGCGTGCTTGTCCGCAGAACTGAGAGCACGCTGTTGGGCAGAGCTGAAACTGACCGCTGCAGTTCAGCTCTCTCCGGACGGCAGACGCCGAAGAACGAAGCCGCTTGCGAGCGGCGCAGTGCAGCGAAGAGCACACGAGCAGCCAAAGAGCTCCTTCACAATCGCTTTCACTTCTCAGTGCTCTTGCTGCTTGGAAAAGCAGCACACAGCCGTTGCACGCCAGGGCAAAAGCTGGGGCAGTGCCCGTCTTCACTCCTTCGCTGTGCTGTACTCCTTGCAGCTAGAGCGAAGCGAGAAGGACGCGAGGACGAAGAAGGCGTTCTTAAAGTAGCCCCTTGTCAGCAGCCCTGAAAGGGCGCATAACACACGGCGTCTCGCTGCCCTCCGTTCTACCTACTCGCGTCTCCCTTTGCCGTCTTGCAAAAGTTGCTACCAGAGCAGAGGCGGCCAGATTGAAGAGGCTGTGCTTAGGTTCACCTTCTCCTTACTGCACGTAAGCCACGTCAAGCTCCTCGCTGCACTCTGGATTTCCCTTCTCCGCGGCACTTAGCGTGGTGCTGTGTGTGTGCAACTCGGCGCCTAGAAGTGACCGCCAATGCTTTCAGAGCGGGCTGCAAGGGAACCAAGGAGCAGCACAAGCAGCAGTGCTTCAGCTTGCTCCTTCCGACTGCTAAGGGCACTTGGGAAGGCAAGCGAGAGTCAACCACCTTCCTCTCCTAGTAGCCTCTAACGTGGTGCACACAAGCACGGCACATAGCCGCTTCGTTCACCGCCCTCGCCCTCGCCCACGCCTTGCTCCGCTTTCACTTGTCGGCGGCCAGAAGCCGCCGCAGGGGCGCCACATACCCAGCAGTGTGCGGGCAGCCAAGAGCTCGAGAACGCTGCTTCTGCCCAAGCCAGCCTAGGGCGTGCACCTTTGTTCTCAGAGCTCCGTGTAACAGTCTGCCTCTCTCGCAGTTCGAATGGAAAACGAAAGCTTTTCGCCTACGCCCTTCACAGAGATCCGTTGCTACGACGAGAATGTCTTGTGGCCGGAGCTCGCCCCCGCCGCGAGGAAGCTGCTCTTAGCACCGCGTTGCAGGGACACGTCTCGCTTCTTGACTTCGTGCTTAGCGCTCTCCGAATTCGCCGCTAGCTCCGCGGTCCGTCTCAGCTGCAAGTAGCTGCGCTCGCAGTACATAGAGCTTCGCAAGGACCGAAGACCCGGAGGGACGTATCGCACACGACAATGTGCCAGGACAGAGACGTGTTCTACATTGTCCCTTCTCGTCATCCAGTTTGTGCCTCTGCTGCTTCTGCTGTTAGGAATCGCTCCTTGAAAGACGAGCGAGAGCGTCTTTCTGGGTGCATTGCACTGAGTGAGTGCTCGCTAGGGACTTTGCACTCGGAGCCAAGGCAACAGGGCGTGCTTGTCCGCAGAACTGAGAGCGCGCTGTTGGGCAGAGCTGAAACTGACCGCTGCAGTTCAGCTCTCTCCGGACGGCAGACGCCGAAGAACGAAGCCGCTTGCGAGCGGCGCAGTGCAGCGAAGAGCACACGAGCAGCCAAAGAGCCCCTTCACAATCGCTTTCACTTCTCAGTGCTCTTGCTGCTTGGAAAAGCAGCACACAGCCGTTGCACGCCAGGGCAAAAGCTAGGGCAGTGCCCGTCCTCACTCCTTCGCTGTGCTGTACTCCTTGCAGCTAGAGCGAAGCGAGAAGGACGCGAGGACGAAGAAGGCGTTCTTAAAGTAGCCCCCTGTCAGCAGCCCTGAAAGGGCGCATAACACACGGCGTCTCGCTGCCCTCCGTTCTACATACTCGCGGCTCCCTTTGCCTACTTGCAAAAGTTGCTACCAGAGCAGAGGCGGCCAGATTGAAGAGGCAGTGCTTAGGTTCACCTTTTCCTTACTGCACGTAAGCCACGTCCAGCTCCTCGCTGCACTCTGGATTTCCCTTCTCCGCGGCACTTAGCGTGGTGCTGTGTGTGTGCAACTCGGCGCCTAGAAGTGACCGCCAATGCTTTCAGAGCGGGCTGCAAGGGAACCAAGGAGCAGCACAAGCAGCAGTGCTTCAGCTTGCTCCTTCCGACTGCTAAGGGCACTTGGGAAGGCAAGCGAGAGTCAACCACCTTCCTCTCCTAGTAGCCTCTAACGTGGTGCACACAAGCACGGCACATAGCCGCTTCGTTCACCGCCCTCGCCCTCGCCCACGCCTTGCTCCGCTTTCACTTGTCGGCGGCCAGAAGCCGCCGCAGGGGCGCCACATACCCAGCAGTGTGCGGGCAGCCAAGAGCTCGAGAACGCTGCTTCTGCCCAAGCCCGCCTAGGGCGTGCACCTTTGTTCTCAGAGCTCCGTGTAACAGTCTGCCTTTCTCGCAGTTCGAATGGAAATCGAAAGCTTTTCGCCTACGCCCTTCACAGAGATCCGTTGCTAGGACGAGAATGTCTTGTGGCCGGAGCTCGCCCCCGCCGCGAGGAAGCTGCTCTTAGCACCGCGTTGCAGGGACACGTCTCGCTTCTTGACTTCGTGCTTAGCGCTCTCCGAATTCGCTGCTAGCTCCGCGGTCCGTCTCAGCTTCAAGTAGCTGCGCTCGCAGTACATAGAGCTTCGCAAGGACCGAAGACCCGGAGGGACGTATCGCACACGACAATGTGCCAGGACAGAGACGTGTTCTACATTGTCCCTTCTCGTCATGCAGTTTGTGCCTCTGCTGCTTCTGCTGTTAGGAATCGCTCCTTGAAAGACGAGCGAGAGCGTCTTTCTGGGTGCATTGCACTGAGTGAGTGCTCGCTAGGGACTTTGCACTCGGAGCCAAGGCAACAGGGCGTGCTTGTCCGCAGAACTGAGAGCGCGCTGTTGGGCAGAGATGAAACTGACCGCTGCAGTTCAGCTCTCTCCGGACGGCAGACGCCGAAGAACGAAGCCGCTTGCGAGCGGCGCTGTGCAGCGAAGAGCACACGAGCAGCCAAAGAGCTCCTTCACAATCGCTTTCACTTCTCAGTGCTCTTGCTGCATGGAAAAGCAGCACACAGCCGTTGCACGCCAGGGCAAAAGCTGGGGCAGTGCCCGTCTTCACTCCTTCGCTGTGCTGTACTCCATGCAGCTAGAGCGAAGCGAGAAGGACGCGAGGACGAAGAAGGCGTTCTTAAAGTAGCCCCTTGTCAGCAGCCCTGAAAGGGCGCATAACACACGGCGTCTCGCTGCCCTCCGTTCTACATACTCGCGGCTCCCTTTGGCGACTCGCAAAAGTTGCTACCAGAGCAGAGGCGGCCAGATTGAAGAGGCTGTGCTTAGGTTCACCTTCTCCTTACTGCACGTAAGCCACGTCAAGCTCCTCGCTGCACTCTGGATTTCCCTTCTCCGCAGCACTTAACGTGCTGCTGTGTGTGTGCAACTCGGCGCCTAGAAGTGACCGCCAATGCTTTCAGAGCGGGCTGCAAGGGAACCAAGGAGCAGCACAAGCAGCAGTGCTTCAGCTTGCTCCTTCCGACTGCTAAGGGCACTTGGGAAGGCAAGCGAGAGTCAACCACCTTCCTCTCCTAGTAGCCTCTAACGTGGTGCACACAAGCACGGCACATAGCCGCTTCGTTCACCGCTTTCGCCCTCGCCCACGCCTTGCTCCGCTTTCACTTGTCGGCGGCCAGAAGCCGCCGCAGGGGCGCCACATACCCAGCAGTGTGCGGGCAGCCAAGAGCTCGAGAACGCTGCTTCTGCCCAAGCCCGCCTAGGGCGTGCACCTTTGTTCTCAGAGCTCCGTGTAACAGTCTGCCTTTCTCGCAGTTCGAATGGAAATCGAAAGCTTTTCGCCTACGCCCTTCACAGAGATCCGTTGCTAGGACGAGAATGTCTTGTGGCCGGAGCTCGCCCCCGCCGCGAGGAAGCTGCTCTTAGCACCGCGTTGCAGGGACACGTCTCGCTTCTTGACTTCGTGCTTAGCGCTCTCCGAATTCGCTGCTAGCTCCGCGGTCCGTCTCAGCTTCAAGTAGCTGCGCTCGCAGTACATAGAGCTTCGCAAGGACCGAAGACCCGGAGGGACGTATCGCACACGACAATGTGCCAGGACAGAGACGTGTTCTACATTGTCCCTTCTCGTCATCCAGTTTGTGCCTCTGCTGCTTCTGCTGTTAGGAATCGCTCCTTGAAAGACGAGCGAGAGCGTCTTTCTGGGTGCATTGCACTGAGTGAGTGCTCGCTAAGGACTTTGCACTCGGAGCCAAGGCAACAGGGCGTGCTTGTCCGCAGAACTGAGAGCACGCTGTTGGGCAGAGCTGAAACTGACCGCTGGAGTTCAGCTCTCTCCGGACGGCAGACGCCGAAGAACGAAGCCGCTTGCGAGCGGCGCAGTGCAGCGAAGAGCACACGAGCAGCCAAAGAGCTCCTTCACAATCGCTTTCACTTCTCAGTGCTCTTGCTGCTTGGAAAAGCAGCACACAGCCGTTGCACGCCAGGGCAAAAGCTGGGGCAGTGCCCGTCCTCACTCCTTCGCTGTGCTGTACTCCTTGCAGCTAGAGCGAAGCGAGAAGGACGCGAGGACGAAGAAGGCGTTCTTAAAGTAGCCCCCTGTCAGCAGCCCTGAAAGGGCGCATAACACACGGCGTCTCGCTGCCCTCCGTTCTACCTACTCGCGTCTCCCTTTGCCGACTTGCAAAAGTTGCTACCAGAGCAGAGGCGGCCAGATTGAAGAGGCAGTGCCTAGGGTCACCTTCTCCTTACTGCACGTAAGCCACGTCCAGCTCCTCGCTGCACTCTGGATTTCCCTTCTCCGCAGCACTTAGCGTGGTGCTGTGTGTGTGCAACTCGGCGCCTAGAAGTGACCGCCAATGCTTTCAGAGCGGGCTGCAAGGGAACCAAGGAGCAGCACAAGCAGCAGTGCTTCAGCTTGCTCCTTCCGACTGCTAAGGGCACTTGGGAAGGCAAGCGAGAGTCAACCACCTTCCTCTCCTAGTAGCCTCTAACGTGGTGCACACAAGCACGGCACATAGCCGCTTCGTTCACCGCCCTCGCCCTCGCCCACGCCTTGCTCCGCTTTCACTTGTCGGCGGCCAGAAGCCGCCGCAGGGGCGCCACATACCCAGCAGTGTGCGGGCAGCCAAGAGCTCGAGAACGCTGCTTCTGCCCAAGCCCGCCTAGGGCGTGCACCTTTTTTCTCAGAGTTCCGTGTAACAGTCTGCCTTTCTCGCAGTTCGAATGGAAATCGAAAGCTTTTCGCCTACGCCCTTCACAGAGATCCGTTGCTAGGACGAGAATGTCTTGTGGCCGGAGCTCGCCCCCGCCGCGAGGAAGCTGCTCTTAGCACCGCGTTGCAGGGACACGTCTCGCTTCTTGACTTCGTGCTTAGCGCTCTCCGAATTCGCCGCTAGCTCCGCGGTCCGTCTCAGCTGCAAGTAGCTGCGCTCGCAGTACATAGAGCTTCGCAAGGACCGAAGACCCGGAGGGACGTATCGCACACGACAATGTGCCAGGACAGAGACGTGTTCTACATTGTCCCTTCTCGTCATCCTGTTTGTGCCTCTGCTGCTTCTGCTGTTAGGAATCGCTCCTTGAAAGACGAGCGAGAGCGTCTTTCTGGGTGCATTGCACTGAGTGAGTGCTCGCTAGGGACTTTGCACTCGGAGCCAAGGCAACAGGGCGTGCTTGTCCGCAGAACTGAGAGCACGCTGTTGGGCAGAGCTGAAACTGACCGCTGCAGTTCAGCTCTCTCCGGACGGCAGACGCCGAAGAACGAAGCCGCTTGCGAGCGGCGCAGTGCAGCGAAGAGCACACGAGCAGCCAAAGAGCTCCTTCACAATCGCTTTCACTTCTCAGTGCTCTTGCTGCTTGGAAAAGCAGCACACAGCCGTTGCACGCCAGGGCAAAAGCTGGGGCAGTGCCCGTCTTCACTCCTTCGCTGTGCTGTACTCCTTGCAGCTAGAGCGAAGCGAGAAGGACGCGAGGACGAAGAAGGCGTTCTTAAAGTAGCCCCTTGTCAGCAGCCCTGAAAGGGCGCATAACACACGGCGTCTCGCTGCCCTCCGTTCTACCTACTCGCGTCTCCCTTTGCCGTCTTGCAAAAGTTGCTACCAGAGCAGAGGCGGCCAGATTGAAGAGGCTGTGCTTAGGTTCACCTTCTCCTTACTGCACGTAAGCCACGTCCAGCTCCTCGCTGCACTCTGGATTTCCCTTCTCCGCGGCACTTAGCGTGGTGCTGTGTGTGTGCAACTCGGCGCCTAGAAGTGACCGCCAATGCTTTCAGAGCGGGCTGCAAGGGAACCAAGGAGCAGCACAAGCAGCAGTGCTTCAGCTTGCTCCTTCCGACTGCTAAGGGCACTTGGGAAGGCAAGCGAGAGTCAACCACCTTCCTCTCCTAGTAGCCTCTAACGTGGTGCACACAAGCACGGCACATAGCCGCTTCGTTCACCGCCCTCGCCCTCGCCCACGCCTTGCTCCGCTTTCACTTGTCGGCGGCCAGAAGCCGCCGCAGGGGCGCCACATACCCAGCAGTGTGCGGGCAGCCAAGAGCTCGAGAACGCTGCTTCTGCCCAAGCCAGCCTAGGGCGTGCACCTTTGTTCTCAGAGCTCCGTGTAACAGTCTGCCTCTCTCGCAGTTCGAATGGAAAACGAAAGCTTTTCGCCTACGCCCTTCACAGAGATCCGTTGCTACGACGAGAATGTCTTGTGGCCGGAGCTCGCCCCCGCCGCGAGGAAGCTGCTCTTAGCACCGCGTTGCAGGGACACGTCTCGCTTCTTGACTTCGTGCTTAGCGCTCTCCGAATTCGCCGCTAGCTCCGCGGTCCGTCTCAGCTTCAAGTAGCTGCGCTCGCAGTACATAGAGCTTCGCAAGGACCGAAGACCCGGAGGGACGTATCGCACACGACAATGTGCCAGGACAGAGACGTGTTCTACATTGTCCCTTCTCGTCATCCAGTTTGTGCCTCTGCTGCTTCTGCTGTTAGGAATCGCTCCTTGAAAGACGAGCGAGAGCGTCTTTCTGGGTGCATTGCACTGAGTGAGTGCTCGCTAGGGACTTTGCACTCGGAGCCAAGGCAACAGGGCGTGCTTGTCCGCAGAACTGAGAGCACGCTGTTGGGCAGAGCTGAAACTGACCGCTGCAGTTCAGCTCTCTCCGGACGGCAGACGCCGAAGAACGAAGCCGCTTGCGAGCGGCGCTGTGCAGCGAAGAGCACACGAGCAGCCAAAGAGCTCCTTCACAATCGCTTTCACTTCTCAGTGCTCTTGCTGCATGGAAAAGCAGCACACAGCCGTTGCACGCCAGGGCAAAAGCTGGGGCAGTGCCCGTCTTCACTCCTTCGCTGTGCTGTACTCCATGCAGCTAGAGCGAAGCGAGAAGGACGCGAGGACGAAGAAGGCCTTCTTAAAGTAGCCCCTTGTCAGCAGCCCTGAAAGGGCGCATAAAACACGGCGTCTCGCTGCCCTCCGTTCTACATACTCGCGGCTCCCTTTGGCGACTCGCAAAAGTTGCTACCAGAGCAGAGGCGGCCAGATTGAAGAGGCAGTGCTTAGGTTCACCTTCTCCTTACTGCACGTAAGCCACGTCCAGCTCCTCGCTGCACTCTGGATTTCCCTTCTCCGCAGCACTTAACGTGGTGCTGTGTGTGTGCAACTCGGCGCCTAGAAGTGACCGCCAATGCTTTCAGAGCGGGCTGCAAGGGAACCAAGGAGCAGCACAAGCAGCAGTGCTTCAGCTTGCTCCTTCCGACTGCTAAGGGCACTTGGGAAGGCAAGCGAGAGTCAACCACCTTCCTCTCCTAGTAGCCTCTAACGTGGTGCACACAAGCACGGCACATAGCCGCTTCGTTCACCGCCCTCGCCCTCGCCCACGCCTTGCTCCGCTTTCACTTGTCGGCGGCCAGAAGCCGCCGCAGGGGCGCCACATACCCAGCAGTGTGCGGGCAGCCAAGAGCTCGAGAACGCTGCTTCTGCCCAAGCCCGCCTAGGGCGTGCACCTTTGTTCTCAGAGCTCCGTGTAACAGTCTGCCTTTCTCGCAGTTCGAATGGAAATCGAAAGCTTTTCGCCTACGCCCTTCACAGAGATCCGTTGCTAGGACGAGAATGTCTTGTGGCCGGAGCTCGCCCCCGCCGCGAGGAAGCTGCTCTTAGCACCGCGTTGCAGGGACACGTCTCGCTTCTTGACTTCGTGCTTAGCGCTCTCCGAATTCGCCGCTAGCTCCGCGGTCCGTCTCAGCTGCAAGTAGCTGCGCTCGCAGTACATAGAGCTTCGCAAGGACCGAAGACCCGGAGGGACGTATCGCACACGACAATGTGCCAGGACAGAGACGTGTTCTACATTGTCCCTTCTCGTCATCCAGTTTGTGCCTCTGCTGCTTCTGCTGTTAGGAATCGCTCCTTGAAAGACGAGCGAGAGCGTCTTTCTGGGTGCATTGCACTGAGTGAGTGCTCGCTAGGGACTTTGCACTCGGAGCCAAGGCAACAGGGCGTGCTTGTCCGCAGAACTGAGAGCACGCTGTTGGGCAGAGCTGAAACTGACCGCTGCAGTTCAGCTCTCTCCGGACGGCAGACGCCGAAGAACGAAGCCGCTTGCGAGCGGCGCTGTGCAGCGAAGAGCACACGAGCAGCCAAAGAGCTCCTTCACAATCGCTTTCACTTCTCAGTGCTCTTGCTGCATGGAAAAGCAGCACACAGCCGTTGCACGCCAGGGCAAAAGCTGGGGCAGTGCCCGTCTTCACTCCTTCGCTGTGCTGTACTCCATGCAGCTAGAGCGAAGCGAGAAGGACGCGAGGACGAAGAAGTCCTTCTTAAAGTAGCCCCTTGTCAGCAGCCCTGAAAGGGCGCATAAAACACGGCGTCTCGCTGCCCTCCGTTCTACATACTCGCGGCTCCCTTTGGCGACTCGCAAAAGTTGCTACCAGAGCAGAGGCGGCCAGATTGAAGAGGCAGTGCTTAGGTTCACCTTCTCCTTACTGCACGTAAGCCACGTCCAGCTCCTCGCTGCACTCTGGATTTCCCTTCTCCGCAGCACTTAACGTGGTGCTGTGTGTGTGCAACTCGGCGCCTAGAAGTGACCGCCAATGCTTTCAGAGCGGGCTGCAAGGGAACCAAGGAGCAGCACAAGCAGCAGTGCTTCAGCTTGCTCCTTCCGACTGCTAAGGGCACTTGGGAAGGCAAGCGAGAGTCAACCACCTTCCTCTCCTAGTAGCCTCTAACGTGGTGCACACAAGCACGGCACATAGCCGCTTCGTTCACCGCCCTCGCCCTCGCCCACGCCTTGCTCCGCTTTCACTTGTCGGCGGCCAGAAGCCGCCGCAGGGGCGCCACATACCCAGCAGTGTGCGGGCAGCCAAGAGCTCGAGAACGCTGCTTCTGCCCAAGCCCGCCTAGGGCGTGCACCTTTGTTCTCAGAGCTCCGTGTAACAGTCTGCCTTTCTCGCAGTTCGAATGGAAATCGAAAGCTTTTCGCCTACGCCCTTCACAGAGATCCGTTGCTAGGACGAGAATGTCTTGTGGCCGGAGCTCGCCCCCGCCGCGAGGAAGCTGCTCTTAGCACCGCGTTGCAGGGACACGTCTCGCTTCTTGACTTCGTGCTTAGCGCTCTCCGAATTCGCCGCTAGCTCCGCGGTCCGTCTCAGCTGCAAGTAGCTGCGCTCGCAGTACATAGAGCTTCGCAAGGACCGAAGACCCGGAGGGACGTATCGCACACGACAATGTGCCAGGACAGAGACGTGTTCTACATTGTCTCTTCTCGTCATCCAGTTTGTGCCTCTGCTGCTTCTGCTGTTAGGAATCGCTCCTTGAAAGACGAGCGAGAGCGTCTTTCTGGGTGCATTGCACTGAGTGAGTGCTCGCTAGGGACTTTGCACTCGGAGCCAAGGCAACAGGGCGTGCTTGTCCGCAGAACTGAGAGCACGCTGTTGGGCAGAGCTGAAACTGACCGCTGCAGTTCAGCTCTCTCCGGACGGCAGACGCCGAAGAACGAAGCCGCTTGCGAGCGGCGCAGTGCAGCGAAGAGCACACGAGCAGCCAAAGAGCTCCTTCACAATCGCTTTCACTTCTCAGTGCTCTTGCTGCTTGGAAAAGCAGCACACAGCCGTTGCACGCCAGGGCAAAAGCTGGGGCAGTGCCCGTCTTCACTCCTTCGCTGTGCTGTACTCCTTGCAGCTAGAGCGAAGCGAGAAGGACGCGAGGACGAAGAAGGCGTTCTTAAAGTAGCCCCTTGTCAGCAGCCCTGAAAGGGCGCATAACACACGGCGTCTCGCTGCCCTCCGTTCTACATACTCGCGTCTCCCTTTGCCGTCTTGCAAAAGTTGCTACCAGAGCAGAGGCGGCCAGATTGAAGAGGCTGTGCTTAGGTTCACCTTCTCCTTACTGCACGTAAGCCACGTCCAGCTCCTCGCTGCACTCTGGATTTCCCTTCTCCGCGGCACTTAGCGTGGTGCTGTGTGTGTGCAACTCGGCGCCTAGAAGTGACCGCCAATGCTTTCAGAGCGGGCTGCAAGGGAACCAAGGAGCAGCACAAGCAGCAGTGCTTCAGCTTGCTCCTTCCGACTGCTAAGGGCACTTGGGAAGGCAAGCGAGAGTCAACCACCTTCCTCTCCTAGTAGCCTCTAACGTGGTGCACACAAGCACGGCGCTTTTGTCGCTTCGTTCACCGCCCTCGCCCACGCCTTGCTCCGCTTTCACTTGCCGGCGGCCAGAAGCCGCTGCAGGGGCGCCACATACCCAGCAGTGTGCGGGCAGCCAAGAGCTCGAGAACGCTTCTTCTGCCCAAGCCAGCCTAGGGCGTGCACCTTTGTTCTCAGAGCTCCGTGTAACAGTCTGCCTCTCTCGCAGTTCGAATGGAAAACGAAAGCTTTTCGCCTACGCCCTTCAGGGAGATCCGTTGCTACGACGAGAATGTCTTGTGGCCGGAGCTCGCCCCCGCCGCGAGGAAGCTGCTCTTAGCACCGCGTTGCAGGGACACGTCTCGCTTCTTGACTTCGTGCTTAGCGCTCTCCGAATTCGCTGCTAGCTCCGCGGTCCTTCTCAGCTGCAAGTAGCAGCGCTCGCAGTACATAGAGCTTCGCAAGGACCGAAGACCCGGAGGGACATATCGCACACGACAATGTGCCAGGACAGAGACGTGTTCTACATTGTCCCTTCTCGTCATCCAGTTTGTGCCTCTGCTGCTTCTGCTGTTAGGAATCGCTCCTTGAAAGACGAGCGAGAGCGTCTTTCTGGGTGCATTGCACTGAGTGAGTGCTCGCTAGGGACTTTGCACTCGGAGCCAAGGCAACAGGGCGTGCTCGTCCGCAGAACTGAGAGCACGCTGTTGGGCAGAGCTGAAACTGACCGCTGCAGTTCAGCTCTCTCCGGACGGCAGACGCCGAAGAACGCAGCCGCTTGCGAGCGGCGCTGTGCAGCGAAGAGCACACGAGCAGCCAAAGAGCTCCTTCACAATCGCTTTCACTTCTCAGTGCTCTTGCTGCTTGGAAAAGCAGCACACAGCCGTTGCACGCCAGGGCAAAAGCTGGGGCAGTGCCCCTCTTCACTCCTTCGCTGTGCTGTACTCCATGCAGCTAGAGCGAAGCGAGAAGGACGCGAGGACGAAGAAGGCCTTCTTAAAGTAGCCCCCTGTCAGCAGCCCTGAAAGGGCGCATAACACACATGGCGTCTCGCTGCCCTCCGTTCTACATACTCGCGGCTCCCTTTGCCTACTTGCAAAAGTTGCTACCAGAGCAGAGGCGGCCAGATTGAAGAGGCAGTGCTTAGGTTCACCTTTTCCTTACTGCACGTAAGCCACGTCCAGCTCCTCGCTGCACTCTGGATTTCCCTTCTCCGCGGCACTTAACGTGGTGCTGTGTGTGTGCAACTCGGCGCCTAGAAGTGACCGCCAATGCTTTCAGAGCGGGCTGCAAGGGAACCAAGGAGCAGCACAAGCAGCAGTGCTTCAGCTTGCTCCTTCCGACTGCTAAGGGCACTTGGGAAGGCAAGCGAGAGTCAACCACCTTCCTCTCCTAGTAGCCTCTAACGTGGTGCACACAAGCACGGCGCTTTTGCCGCTTCGTACACCGCCCTCGCCCAAGCCTTGCTCCGCTTTCACTTGCCGGCGGCCAGAAGCCGCTGCAGGGGCGCCACATACCCAGCAGTGTGCGGGCAGCCAAGAGCTCGAGAACGCTGCTTCTGCCCAAGCCAGCCTAGGGCGTGCACCTTTGTTCTCAGAGCTCCGTGTAACAGTCTGCCTCTCTCGCAGTTCGAATGGAAAACGAAAGCTTTTCGCCTACGCCCTTCACGGAGATCCGTTGCTACGACGAGAATGTCTTGTGGCCGGAGCTCGCCCCCGCCGCGAGGAAGCTGCTCTTAGCACCGCGTTGCAGGGACACGTCTCGCTTCTTGACTTCGTGCTTAGCGCTCTCCGAATTCGCTGCTAGCTCCGCGGTCCTTCTCAGCTGCAAGTAGCAGCGCTCGCAGTACATAGAGCTTCGCAAGGACCGAAGACCCGGAGGGACATATCGCACACGACAATGTGCCAGGACAGAGACGTGTTCTACATTGTCCCTTCTCGTCATCCAGTTTGTGCCTCTGCTGCTTCTGCTGTTAGGAATCGCTCCTTGAAAGACGAGCGAGAGCGTCTTTCTGGGTGCATTGCACTGAGTGAGTGCTCGCTAGGGACTTTGCACTCGGAGCCAAGGCAACAGGGCGTGCTCGTCCGCAGAACTGAGAGCACGCTGTTGGGCAGAGCTGAAACTGACCGCTGCAGTTCAGCTCTCTCCGGACGGCAGACGCCGAAGAACGCAGCCGCTTGCGAGCGGCGCTGTGCAGCGAAGAGCACACGAGCAGCCAAAGAGCTCCTTCACAATCGCTTTCACTTCTCAGTGCTCTTGCTGCTTGGAAAAGCAGCACACAGCCGTTGCACGCCAGGGCAAAAGCTGGGGCAGTGCCCCTCTTCACTCCTTCGCTGTGCTGTACTCCATGCAGCTAGAGCGAAGCGAGAAGGACGCGAGGACGAAGAAGGCCTTCTTAAAGTAGCCCCCTGTCAGCAGCCCTGAAAGGGCGCATAACACACGGCGTCTCGCTGCCCTCCGTTCTACATACTCGCGGCTCCCTTTGCCTACTTTCAAAAGTTGCTACCAGAGCAGAGGCGGCCAGATTGAAGAGGCAGTGCTTAGGTTCACCTTTTCCTTACTGCACGTAAGCCACGTCCAGCTCCTCGCTGCACTCTGGATTTCCCTTCTCCGCGGCACTTAACGTGGTGCTGTGTGTGTGCAACTCGGCGCCTAGAAGTGACCGCCAATGCTTTCAGAGCGGGCTGCAAGGGAACCAAGGAGCAGCACAAGCAGCAGTGCTTCAGCTTGCTCCTTCCGACTGCTAAGGGCACTTGGGAAGGCAAGCGAGAGTCAACCACCTTCCTCTCCTAGTAGCCTCTAACGTGGTGCACACAAGCACGGCGCTTTTGTCGCTTCGTTCACCGCCCTCGCCCTCGCCCACGCCTTGCTCCGCTTTTACTTGCCGGCGGCCAGAAGCCGCTGCAGGGGCGCCACATACCCAGCAGTGTGCGGGCAGCCAAGAGCTCGAGAACGCTTCTTCTGCCCAAGCCAGCCTAGGGCGTGCACCTTTGTTCTCAGAGCTCCGTGTAACAGTCTGCCTCTCTCGCAGTTCGAATGGAAAACGAAAGCTTTTCGCCTACGACCTTCATAGAGATCCGTTGCTAGGACGAGAATGTCTTGTGGCCAGAGCTCGCCCCCGCCGCGAGGAAGCTGCTCTTAGCACCGCGTTGCAGGGACACGTCTCGCTTCTTGACTTCGTGCTTAGCGCTCTCCGAATTCGCTGCTAGCTCCGCGGTCCTTCTCAGCTGCAAGTAGCAGCGCTCGCAGTACATAGAGCTTCGCAAGGACCGAAGACCCGGAGGGACATATCGCACACGACAATGTGCCAGGACAGAGACGTGTTCTACATTGTCTCTTCTCGTCATCCAGTTTGTGCCTCTGCTGCTTCTGCTGTTAGGAATCGCTCCTTGAAAGACGAGCGAGAGCGTCTTTCTGGGTGCACTGCACTGAGTGAGTGCTCGCTAGGGACTTTGCACTCGGAGCCAAGGCAACAGGGCGTGCTTGTCCGCAGAACTGAGAGCACGCTGTTGGGCAGAGCTGAAACTGACCGCTGCAGTTCAGCTCTCTCCGGACGGCAGACGCCGAAGAACGCAGCCGCTTGCGAGCGGCGCAGTGCAGCGAAGAGCACACGAGCAGCCAAAGAGCTCCTTCACAATCGCTTTCACTTCTCAGTGCTCTTGCTGCTTGGAAAAGCAGCACACAGCCGTTGCACGCCAGGGCAAAAGCTGGGGCAGTGCCCGTCTTCACTCCTTCGCTGTGCTGTACTCCATGCAGCTAGAGCGAAGCGAGAAGGACGCGAGGACGAAGAAGGCCTTCTTAAAGTAGCCCCCTGTCAGCAGCCCTGAAAGGGCGCATAACACACATGGCGTCTCGCTGCCCTCCGTTCTACATACTCGCGGCTCCCTTTGCCTACTTGCAAAAGTTGCTACCAGAGCAGAGGCGGCCAGATTGAAGAGGCAGTGCTTAGGTTCACCTTTTCCTTACTGCACGTAAGCCACGTCCAGCTCCTCGCTGCACTCTGGATTTCCCTTCTCCGCGGCACTTAACGTGGTGCTGTGTGTGTGCAACTCGGCGCCTAGAAGTGACCGCCAATGCTTTCAGAGCGGGCTGCAAGGGAACCAAGGAGCAGCACAAGCAGCAGTGCTTCAGCTTGCTCCTTCCGACTGCTAAGGGCACTTGGGAAGGCAAGCGAGAGTCAACCACCTTCCTCTCCTAGTAGCCTCTAACGTGGTGCACACAAGCACGGCGCTTTTGCCGCTTCGTACACCGCCCTCGCCCAAGCCTTGCTCCGCTTTCACTTGCCGGCGGCCAGAAGCCGCTGCAGGGGCGCCACATACCCAGCAGTGTGCGGGCAGCCAAGAGCTCGAGAACGCTTCTTCTGCCCAAGCCAGCCTAGGGCGTGCACCTTTGTTCTCAGAGCTCCGTGTAACAGTCTGCCTCTCTCGCAGTTCGAATGGAAAACGAAAGCTTTTCGCCTACGCCCTTCACGGAGATCCGTTGCTACGACGAGAATGTCTTGTGGCCGGAGCTCGCCCCCGCCGCGAGGAAGCTGCTCTTAGCACCGCGTTGCAGGGACACGTCTCGCTTCTTGACTTCGTGCTTAGCGCTCTCCGAATTCGCTGCTAGCTCCGCGGTCCTTCTCAGCTGCAAGTAGCAGCGCTCGCAGTACATAGAGCTTCGCAAGGACCGAAGACCCGGAGGGACATATCGCACACGACAATGTGCCAGGACAGAGACGTGTTCTACATTGTCCCTTCTCGTCATCCAGTTTGTGCCTCTGCTGCTTCTGCTGTTAGGAATCGCTCCTTGAAAGACGAGCGAGAGCGTCTTTCTGGGTGCATTGCACTGAGTGAGTGCTCGCTAGGGACTTTGCACTCGGAGCCAAGGCAACAGGGCGTGCTCGTCCGCAGAACTGAGAGCACGCTGTTGGGCAGAGCTGAAACTGACCGCTGCAGTTCAGCTCTCTCCGGACGGCAGACGCCGAAGAACGCAGCCGCTTGCGAGCGGCGCTGTGCAGCGAAGAGCACACGAGCAGCCAAAGAGCTCCTTCACAATCGCTTTCACTTCTCAGTGCTCTTGCTGCTTGGAAAAGCAGCACACAGCCGTTGCACGCCAGGGCAAAAGCTGGGGCAGTGCCCCTCTTCACTCCTTCGCTGTGCTGTACTCCATGCAGCTAGAGCGAAGCGAGAAGGACGCGAGGACGAAGAAGGCCTTCTTAAAGTAGCCCCCTGTCAGCAGCCCTGAAAGGGCGCATAACACACATGGCGTCTCGCTGCCCTCCGTTCTACATACTCGCGGCTCCCTTTGCCTACTTGCAAAAGTTGCTACCAGAGCAGAGGCGGCCAGATTGAAGAGGCAGTGCTTAGGTTCACCTTTTCCTTACTGCACGTAAGCCACGTCCAGCTCCTCGCTGCACTCTGGATTTCCCTTCTCCGCGGCACTTAACGTGGTGCTGTGTGTGTGCAACTCGGCGCCTAGAAGTGGCCGCCAATGCTTTCAGAGCGGGCTGCAAGGGAACCAAGGAGCAGCACAAGCAGCAGTGCTTCAGCTTGCTCCTTCCGACTGCTAAGGGCACTTGGGAAGGCAAGCGAGAGTCAACCACCTTCCTCTCCTAGTAGCCTCTAACGTGGTGCACACAAGCACGGCACATAGCCGCTTCGTTCACCGCCCTCGCCCTCGCCCACGCCTTGCTCCGCTTTCACTTGTCGGCGGCCAGAAGCCGCCGCAGGGGCGCCACATACCCAGCAGTGTGCGGGCAGCCAAGAGCTCGAGAACGCTGCTTCTGCCCAAGCCCGCCTAGGGCGTGCACCTTTGTTCTCAGAGCTCCGTGTAACAGTCTGCCTTTCTCGCAGTTCGAATGGAAATCGAAAGCTTTTCGCCTACGCCCTTCACAGAGATCCGTTGCTAGGACGAGAATGTCTTGTGGCCGGAGCTCGCCCCCGCCGCGAGGAAGCTGCTCTTAGCACCGCGTTGCAGGGACACGTCTCGCTTCTTGACTTCGTGCTTAGCGCTCTCCGAATTCGCCGCTAGCTCCGCGGTCCGTCTCAGCTGCAAGTAGCTGCGCTCGCAGTACATAGAGCTTCGCAAGGACCGAAGACCCGGAGGGACGTATCGCACACGACAATGTGCCAGGACAGAGACGTGTTCTACATTGTCTCTTCTCGTCATCCAGTTTGTGCCTCTGCTGCTTCTGCTGTTAGGAATCGCTCCTTGAAAGACGAGCGAGAGCGTCTTTCTGGGTGCATTGCACTGAGTGAGTGCTCGCTAGGGACTTTGCACTCGGAGCCAAGGCAACAGGGCGTGCTTGTCCGCAGAACTGAGAGCACGCTGTTGGGCAGAGCTGAAACTGACCGCTGCAGTTCAGCTCTCTCCGGACGGCAGACGCCGAAGAACGAAGCCGCTTGCGAGCGGCGCAGTGCAGCGAAGAGCACACGAGCAGCCAAAGAGCTCCTTCACAATCGCTTTCACTTCTCAGTGCTCTTGCTGCTTGGAAAAGCAGCACACAGCCGTTGCACGCCAGGGCAAAAGCTGGGGCAGTGCCCGTCTTCACTCCTTCGCTGTGCTGTACTCCTTGCAGCTAGAGCGAAGCGAGAAGGACGCGAGGACGAAGAAGGCGTTCTTAAAGTAGCCCCTTGTCAGCAGCCCTGAAAGGGCGCATAACACACGGCGTCTCGCTGCCCTCCGTTCTACATACTCGCGTCTCCCTTTGCCGTCTTGCAAAAGTTGCTACCAGAGCAGAGGCGGCCAGATTGAAGAGGCTGTGCTTAGGTTCACCTTCTCCTTACTGCACGTAAGCCACGTCCAGCTCCTCGCTGCACTCTGGATTTCCCTTCTCCGCGGCACTTAGCGTGGTGCTGTGTGTGTGCAACTCGGCGCCTAGAAGTGACCGCCAATGCTTTCAGAGCGGGCTGCAAGGGAACCAAGGAGCAGCACAAGCAGCAGTGCTTCAGCTTGCTCCTTCCGACTGCTAAGGGCACTTGGGAAGGCAAGCGAGAGTCAACCACCTTCCTCTCCTAGTAGCCTCTAACGTGGTGCACACAAGCACGGCGCTTTTGTCGCTTCGTTCACCGCCCTCGCCCACGCCTTGCTCCGCTTTCACTTGCCGGCGGCCAGAAGCCGCTGCAGGGGCGCCACATACCCAGCAGTGTGCGGGCAGCCAAGAGCTCGAGAACGCTTCTTCTGCCCAAGCCAGCCTAGGGCGTGCACCTTTGTTCTCAGAGCTCCGTGTAACAGTCTGCCTCTCTCGCAGTTCGAATGGAAAACGAAAGCTTTTCGCCTACGCCCTTCAGGGAGATCCGTTGCTACGACGAGAATGTCTTGTGGCCGGAGCTCGCCCCCGCCGCGAGGAAGCTGCTCTTAGCACCGCGTTGCAGGGACACGTCTCGCTTCTTGACTTCGTGCTTAGCGCTCTCCGAATTCGCTGCTAGCTCCGCGGTCCTTCTCAGCTGCAAGTAGCAGCGCTCGCAGTACATAGAGCTTCGCAAGGACCGAAGACCCGGAGGGACATATCGCACACGACAATGTGCCAGGACAGAGACGTGTTCTACATTGTCCCTTCTCGTCATCCAGTTTGTGCCTCTGCTGCTTCTGCTGTTAGGAATCGCTCCTTGAAAGACGAGCGAGAGCGTCTTTCTGGGTGCATTGCACTGAGTGAGTGCTCGCTAGGGACTTTGCACTCGGAGCCAAGGCAACAGGGCGTGCTCGTCCGCAGAACTGAGAGCACGCTGTTGGGCAGAGCTGAAACTGACCGCTGCAGTTCAGCTCTCTCCGGACGGCAGACGCCGAAGAACGCAGCCGCTTGCGAGCGGCGCTGTGCAGCGAAGAGCACACGAGCAGCCAAAGAGCTCCTTCACAATCGCTTTCACTTCTCAGTGCTCTTGCTGCTTGGAAAAGCAGCACACAGCCGTTGCACGCCAGGGCAAAAGCTGGGGCAGTGCCCCTCTTCACTCCTTCGCTGTGCTGTACTCCATGCAGCTAGAGCGAAGCGAGAAGGACGCGAGGACGAAGAAGGCCTTCTTAAAGTAGCCCCCTGTCAGCAGCCCTGAAAGGGCGCATAACACACATGGCGTCTCGCTGCCCTCCGTTCTACATACTCGCGGCTCCCTTTGCCTACTTGCAAAAGTTGCTACCAGAGCAGAGGCGGCCAGATTGAAGAGGCAGTGCTTAGGTTCACCTTTTCCTTACTGCACGTAAGCCACGTCCAGCTCCTCGCTGCACTCTGGATTTCCCTTCTCCGCGGCACTTAACGTGGTGCTGTGTGTGTGCAACTCGGCGCCTAGAAGTGACCGCCAATGCTTTCAGAGCGGGCTGCAAGGGAACCAAGGAGCAGCACAAGCAGCAGTGCTTCAGCTTGCTCCTTCCGACTGCTAAGGGCACTTGGGAAGGCAAGCGAGAGTCAACCACCTTCCTCTCCTAGTAGCCTCTAACGTGGTGCACACAAGCACGGCGCTTTTGCCGCTTCGTACACCGCCCTCGCCCAAGCCTTGCTCCGCTTTCACTTGCCGGCGGCCAGAAGCCGCTGCAGGGGCGCCACATACCCAGCAGTGTGCGGGCAGCCAAGAGCTCGAGAACGCTGCTTCTGCCCAAGCCAGCCTAGGGCGTGCACCTTTGTTCTCAGAGCTCCGTGTAACAGTCTGCCTCTCTCGCAGTTCGAATGGAAAACGAAAGCTTTTCGCCTACGCCCTTCACGGAGATCCGTTGCTACGACGAGAATGTCTTGTGGCCGGAGCTCGCCCCCGCCGCGAGGAAGCTGCTCTTAGCACCGCGTTGCAGGGACACGTCTCGCTTCTTGACTTCGTGCTTAGCGCTCTCCGAATTCGCTGCTAGCTCCGCGGTCCTTCTCAGCTGCAAGTAGCAGCGCTCGCAGTACATAGAGCTTCGCAAGGACCGAAGACCCGGAGGGACATATCGCACACGACAATGTGCCAGGACAGAGACGTGTTCTACATTGTCCCTTCTCGTCATCCAGTTTGTGCCTCTGCTGCTTCTGCTGTTAGGAATCGCTCCTTGAAAGACGAGCGAGAGCGTCTTTCTGGGTGCATTGCACTGAGTGAGTGCTCGCTAGGGACTTTGCACTCGGAGCCAAGGCAACAGGGCGTGCTCGTCCGCAGAACTGAGAGCACGCTGTTGGGCAGAGCTGAAACTGACCGCTGCAGTTCAGCTCTCTCCGGACGGCAGACGCCGAAGAACGCAGCCGCTTGCGAGCGGCGCTGTGCAGCGAAGAGCACACGAGCAGCCAAAGAGCTCCTTCACAATCGCTTTCACTTCTCACTGCTCTTGCTGCTTGGAAAAGCAGCACACAGCCGTTGCACGCCAGGGCAAAAGCTGGGGCAGTGCCCCTCTTCACTCCTTCGCTGTGCTGTACTCCATGCAGCTAGAGCGAAGCGAGAAGGACGCGAGGACGAAGAAGGCCTTCTTAAAGTAGCCCCCTGTCAGCAGCCCTGAAAGGGCGCATAACACACGGCGTCTCGCTGCCCTCCGTTCTACATACTCGCGGCTCCCTTTGCCTACTTTCAAAAGTTGCTACCAGAGCAGAGGCGGCCAGATTGAAGAGGCAGTGCTTAGGTTCACCTTTTCCTTACTGCACGTAAGCCACGTCCAGCTCCTCGCTGCACTCTGGATTTCCCTTCTCCGCGGCACTTAACGTGGTGCTGTGTGTGTGCAACTCGGCGCCTAGAAGTGACCGCCAATGCTTTCAGAGCGGGCTGCAAGGGAACCAAGGAGCAGCACAAGCAGCAGTGCTTCAGCTTGCTCCTTCCGACTGCTAAGGGCACTTGGGAAGGCAAGCGAGAGTCAACCACCTTCCTCTCCTAGTAGCCTCTAACGTGGTGCACACAAGCACGGCGCTTTTGTCGCTTCGTTCACCGCCCTCGCCCTCGCCCACGCCTTGCTCCGCTTTTACTTGCCGGCGGCCAGAAGCCGCTGCAGGGGCGCCACATACCCAGCAGTGTGCGGGCAGCCAAGAGCTCGAGAACGCTTCTTCTGCCCAAGCCAGCCTAGGGCGTGCACCTTTGTTCTCAGAGCTCCGTGTAACAGTCTGCCTCTCTCGCAGTTCGAATGGAAAACGAAAGCTTTTCGCCTACGACCTTCATAGAGATCCGTTGCTAGGACGAGAATGTCTTGTGGCCAGAGCTCGCCCCCGCCGCGAGGAAGCTGCTCTTAGCACCGCGTTGCAGGGACACGTCTCGCTTCTTGACTTCGTGCTTAGCGCTCTCCGAATTCGCTGCTAGCTCCGCGGTCCTTCTCAGCTGCAAGTAGCAGCGCTCGCAGTACATAGAGCTTCGCAAGGACCGAAGACCCGGAGGGACATATCGCACACGACAATGTGCCAGGACAGAGACGTGTTCTACATTGTCTCTTCTCGTCATCCAGTTTGTGCCTCTGCTGCTTCTGCTGTTAGGAATCGCTCCTTGAAAGACGAGCGAGAGCGTCTTTCTGGGTGCACTGCACTGAGTGAGTGCTCGCTAGGGACTTTGCACTCGGAGCCAAGGCAACAGGGCGTGCTTGTCCGCAGAACTGAGAGCACGCTGTTGGGCAGAGCTGAAACTGACCGCTGCAGTTCAGCTCTCTCCGGACGGCAGACGCCGAAGAACGCAGCCGCTTGCGAGCGGCGCAGTGCAGCGAAGAGCACACGAGCAGCCAAAGAGCTCCTTCACAATCGCTTTCACTTCTCAGTGCTCTTGCTGCTTGGAAAAGCAGCACACAGCCGTTGCACGCCAGGGCAAAAGCTGGGGCAGTGCCCGTCTTCACTCCTTCGCTGTGCTGTACTCCATGCAGCTAGAGCGAAGCGAGAAGGACGCGAGGACGAAGAAGGCCTTCTTAAAGTAGCCCCCTGTCAGCAGCCCTGAAAGGGCGCATAACACACATGGCGTCTCGCTGCCCTCCGTTCTACATACTCGCGGCTCCCTTTGCCTACTTGCAAAAGTTGCTACCAGAGCAGAGGCGGCCAGATTGAAGAGGCAGTGCTTAGGTTCACCTTTTCCTTACTGCACGTAAGCCACGTCCAGCTCCTCGCTGCACTCTGGATTTCCCTTCTCCGCGGCACTTAACGTGGTGCTGTGTGTGTGCAACTCGGCGCCTAGAAGTGACCGCCAATGCTTTCAGAGCGGGCTGCAAGGGAACCAAGGAGCAGCACAAGCAGCAGTGCTTCAGCTTGCTCCTTCCGACTGCTAAGGGCACTTGGGAAGGCAAGCGAGAGTCAACCACCTTCCTCTCCTAGTAGCCTCTAACGTGGTGCACACAAGCACGGCGCTTTTGCCGCTTCGTACACCGCCCTCGCCCAAGCCTTGCTCCGCTTTCACTTGCCGGCGGCCAGAAGCCGCTGCAGGGGCGCCACATACCCAGCAGTGTGCGGGCAGCCAAGAGCTCGAGAACGCTTCTTCTGCCCAAGCCAGCCTAGGGCGTGCACCTTTGTTCTCAGAGCTCCGTGTAACAGTCTGCCTCTCTCGCAGTTCGAATGGAAAACGAAAGCTTTTCGCCTACGCCCTTCACGGAGATCCGTTGCTACGACGAGAATGTCTTGTGGCCGGAGCTCGCCCCCGCCGCGAGGAAGCTGCTCTTAGCACCGCGTTGCAGGGACACGTCTCGCTTCTTGACTTCGTGCTTAGCGCTCTCCGAATTCGCTGCTAGCTCCGCGGTCCTTCTCAGCTGCAAGTAGCAGCGCTCGCAGTACATAGAGCTTCGCAAGGACCGAAGACCCGGAGGGACATATCGCACACGACAATGTGCCAGGACAGAGACGTGTTCTACATTGTCCCTTCTCGTCATCCAGTTTGTGCCTCTGCTGCTTCTGCTGTTAGGAATCGCTCCTTGAAAGACGAGCGAGAGCGTCTTTCTGGGTGCATTGCACTGAGTGAGTGCTCGCTAGGGACTTTGCACTCGGAGCCAAGGCAACAGGGCGTGCTCGTCCGCAGAACTGAGAGCACGCTGTTGGGCAGAGCTGAAACTGACCGCTGCAGTTCAGCTCTCTCCGGACGGCAGACGCCGAAGAACGCAGCCGCTTGCGAGCGGCGCTGTGCAGCGAAGAGCACACGAGCAGCCAAAGAGCTCCTTCACAATCGCTTTCACTTCTCAGTGCTCTTGCTGCTTGGAAAAGCAGCACACAGCCGTTGCACGCCAGGGCAAAAGCTGGGGCAGTGCCCCTCTTCACTCCTTCGCTGTGCTGTACTCCATGCAGCTAGAGCGAAGCGAGAAGGACGCGAGGACGAAGAAGGCCTTCTTAAAGTAGCCCCCTGTCAGCAGCCCTGAAAGGGCGCATAACACACATGGCGTCTCGCTGCCCTCCGTTCTACATACTCGCGGCTCCCTTTGCCTACTTGCAAAAGTTGCTACCAGAGCAGAGGCGGCCAGATTGAAGAGGCAGTGCTTAGGTTCACCTTTTCCTTACTGCACGTAAGCCACGTCCAGCTCCTCGCTGCACTCTGGATTTCCCTTCTCCGCGGCACTTAACGTGGTGCTGTGTGTGTGCAACTCGGCGCCTAGAAGTGGCCGCCAATGCTTTCAGAGCGGGCTGCAAGGGAACCAAGGAGCAGCACAAGCAGCAGTGCTTCAGCTTGCTCCTTCCGACTGCTAAGGGCACTTGGGAAGGCAAGCGAGAGTCAACCACCTTCCTCTCCTAGTAGCCTCTAACGTGGTGCACACAAGCACGGCACATAGCCGCTTCGTTCACCGCCCTCGCCCTCGCCCACGCCTTGCTCCGCTTTCACTTGTCGGCGGCCAGAAGCCGCCGCAGGGGCGCCACATACCCAGCAGTGTGCGGGCAGCCAAGAGCTCGAGAACGCTGCTTCTGCCCAAGCCCGCCTAGGGCGTGCACCTTTGTTCTCAGAGCTCCGTGTAACAGTCTGCCTTTCTCGCAGTTCGAATGGAAATCGAAAGCTTTTCGCCTACGCCCTTCACAGAGATCCGTTGCTAGGACGAGAATGTCTTGTGGCCGGAGCTCGCCCCCGCCGCGAGGAAGCTGCTCTTAGCACCGCGTTGCAGGGACACGTCTCGCTTCTTGACTTCGTGCTTAGCGCTCTCCGAATTCGCCGCTAGCTCCGCGGTCCGTCTCAGCTGCAAGTAGCTGCGCTCGCAGTACATAGAGCTTCGCAAGGACCGAAGACCCGGAGGGACGTATCGCACACGACAATGTGCCAGGACAGAGACGTGTTCTACATTGTCTCTTCTCGTCATCCAGTTTGTGCCTCTGCTGCTTCTGCTGTTAGGAATCGCTCCTTGAAAGACGAGCGAGAGCGTCTTTCTGGGTGCATTGCACTGAGTGAGTGCTCGCTAGGGACTTTGCACTCGGAGCCAAGGCAACAGGGCGTGCTTGTCCGCAGAACTGAGAGCACGCTGTTGGGCAGAGCTGAAACTGACCGCTGCAGTTCAGCTCTCTCCGGACGGCAGACGCCGAAGAACGAAGCCGCTTGCGAGCGGCGCAGTGCAGCGAAGAGCACACGAGCAGCCAAAGAGCTCCTTCACAATCGCTTTCACTTCTCAGTGCTCTTGCTGCTTGGAAAAGCAGCACACAGCCGTTGCACGCCAGGGCAAAAGCTGGGGCAGTGCCCGTCTTCACTCCTTCGCTGTGCTGTACTCCTTGCAGCTAGAGCGAAGCGAGAAGGACGCGAGGACGAAGAAGGCGTTCTTAAAGTAGCCCCTTGTCAGCAGCCCTGAAAGGGCGCATAACACACGGCGTCTCGCTGCCCTCCGTTCTACATACTCGCGTCTCCCTTTGCCGTCTTGCAAAAGTTGCTACCAGAGCAGAGGCGGCCAGATTGAAGAGGCTGTGCTTAGGTTCACCTTCTCCTTACTGCACGTAAGCCACGTCCAGCTCCTCGCTGCACTCTGGATTTCCCTTCTCCGCGGCACTTAGCGTGGTGCTGTGTGTGTGCAACTCGGCGCCTAGAAGTGACCGCCAATGCTTTCAGAGCGGGCTGCAAGGGAACCAAGGAGCAGCACAAGCAGCAGTGCTTCAGCTTGCTCCTTCCGACTGCTAAGGGCACTTGGGAAGGCAAGCGAGAGTCAACCACCTTCCTCTCCTAGTAGCCTCTAACGTGGTGCACACAAGCACGGCGCTTTTGTCGCTTCGTTCACCGCCCTCGCCCACGCCTTGCTCCGCTTTCACTTGCCGGCGGCCAGAAGCCGCTGCAGGGGCGCCACATACCCAGCAGTGTGCGGGCAGCCAAGAGCTCGAGAACGCTTCTTCTGCCCAAGCCAGCCTAGGGCGTGCACCTTTGTTCTCAGAGCTCCGTGTAACAGTCTGCCTCTCTCGCAGTTCGAATGGAAAACGAAAGCTTTTCGCCTACGCCCTTCAGGGAGATCCGTTGCTACGACGAGAATGTCTTGTGGCCGGAGCTCGCCCCCGCCGCGAGGAAGCTGCTCTTAGCACCGCGTTGCAGGGACACGTCTCGCTTCTTGACTTCGTGCTTAGCGCTCTCCGAATTCGCTGCTAGCTCCGCGGTCCTTCTCAGCTGCAAGTAGCAGCGCTCGCAGTACATAGAGCTTCGCAAGGACCGAAGACCCGGAGGGACATATCGCACACGACAATGTGCCAGGACAGAGACGTGTTCTACATTGTCCCTTCTCGTCATCCAGTTTGTGCCTCTGCTGCTTCTGCTGTTAGGAATCGCTCCTTGAAAGACGAGCGAGAGCGTCTTTCTGGGTGCATTGCACTGAGTGAGTGCTCGCTAGGGACTTTGCACTCGGAGCCAAGGCAACAGGGCGTGCTCGTCCGCAGAACTGAGAGCACGCTGTTGGGCAGAGCTGAAACTGACCGCTGCAGTTCAGCTCTCTCCGGACGGCAGACGCCGAAGAACGCAGCCGCTTGCGAGCGGCGCAGTGCAGCGAAGAGCACACGAGCAGCCAAAGAGCTCCTTCACAATCGCTTTCACTTCTCAGTGCTCTTGCTGCTTGGAAAAGCAGCACACAGCCGTTGCACGCCAGGGCAAAAGCTGGGGCAGTGCCCGTCTTCACTCCTTCGCTGTGCTGTACTCCATGCAGCTAGAGCGAAGCGAGAAGGACGCGAGGACGAAGAAGGCCTTCTTAAAGTAGCCCCCTGTCAGCAGCCCTGAAAGGGCGCATAACACACATGGCGTCTCGCTGCCCTCCGTTCTACATACTCGCGGCTCCCTTTGCCTACTTGCAAAAGTTGCTACCAGAGCAGAGGCGGCCAGATTGAAGAGGCAGTGCTTAGGTTCACCTTTTCCTTACTGCACGTAAGCCACGTCCAGCTCCTCGCTGCACTCTGGATTTCCCTTCTCCGCGGCACTTAACGTGGTGCTGTGTGTGTGCAACTCGGCGCCTAGAAGTGACCGCCAATGCTTTCAGAGCGGGCTGCAAGGGAACCAAGGAGCAGCACAAGCAGCAGTGCTTCAGCTTGCTCCTTCCGACTGCTAAGGGCACTTGGGAAGGCAAGCGAGAGTCAACCACCTTCCTCTCCTAGTAGCCTCTAACGTGGTGCACACAAGCACGGCGCTTTTGCCGCTTCGTACACCGCCCTCGCCCAAGCCTTGCTCCGCTTTCACTTGCCGGCGGCCAGAAGCCGCTGCAGGGGCGCCACATACCCAGCAGTGTGCGGGCAGCCAAGAGCTCGAGAACGCTGCTTCTGCCCAAGCCAGCCTAGGGCGTGCACCTTTGTTCTCAGAGCTCCGTGTAACAGTCTGCCTCTCTCGCAGTTCGAATGGAAAACGAAAGCTTTTCGCCTACGCCCTTCACGGAGATCCGTTGCTACGACGAGAATGTCTTGTGGCCGGAGCTCGCCCCCGCCGCGAGGAAGCTGCTCTTAGCACCGCGTTGCAGGGACACGTCTCGCTTCTTGACTTCGTGCTTAGCGCTCTCCGAATTCGCTGCTAGCTCCGCGGTCCTTCTCAGCTGCAAGTAGCAGCGCTCGCAGTACATAGAGCTTCGCAAGGACCGAAGACCCGGAGGGACATATCGCACACGACAATGTGCCAGGACAGAGACGTGTTCTACATTGTCCCTTCTCGTCATCCAGTTTGTGCCTCTGCTGCTTCTGCTGTTAGGAATCGCTCCTTGAAAGACGAGCGAGAGCGTCTTTCTGGGTGCATTGCACTGAGTGAGTGCTCGCTAGGGACTTTGCACTCGGAGCCAAGGCAACAGGGCGTGCTCGTCCGCAGAACTGAGAGCACGCTGTTGGGCAGAGCTGAAACTGACCGCTGCAGTTCAGCTCTCTCCGGACGGCAGACGCCGAAGAACGCAGCCGCTTGCGAGCGGCGCTGTGCAGCGAAGAGCACACGAGCAGCCAAAGAGCTCCTTCACAATCGCTTTCACTTCTCAGTGCTCTTGCTGCTTGGAAAAGCAGCACACAGCCGTTGCACGCCAGGGCAAAAGCTGGGGCAGTGCCCCTCTTCACTCCTTCGCTGTGCTGTACTCCATGCAGCTAGAGCGAAGCGAGAAGGACGCGAGGACGAAGAAGGCCTTCTTAAAGTAGCCCCCTGTCAGCAGCCCTGAAAGGGCGCATAACACACGGCGTCTCGCTGCCCTCCGTTCTACATACTCGCGGCTCCCTTTGCCTACTTTCAAAAGTTGCTACCAGAGCAGAGGCGGCCAGATTGAAGAGGCAGTGCTTAGGTTCACCTTTTCCTTACTGCACGTAAGCCACGTCCAGCTCCTCGCTGCACTCTGGATTTCCCTTCTCCGCGGCACTTAACGTGGTGCTGTGTGTGTGCAACTCGGCGCCTAGAAGTGACCGCCAATGCTTTCAGAGCGGGCTGCAAGGGAACCAAGGAGCAGCACAAGCAGCAGTGCTTCAGCTTGCTCCTTCCGACTGCTAAGGGCACTTGGGAAGGCAAGCGAGAGTCAACCACCTTCCTCTCCTAGTAGCCTCTAACGTGGTGCACACAAGCACGGCGCTTTTGTCGCTTCGTTCACCGCCCTCGCCCTCGCCCACGCCTTGCTCCGCTTTTACTTGCCGGCGGCCAGAAGCCGCTGCAGGGGCGCCACATACCCAGCAGTGTGCGGGCAGCCAAGAGCTCGAGAACGCTTCTTCTGCCCAAGCCAGCCTAGGGCGTGCACCTTTGTTCTCAGAGCTCCGTGTAACAGTCTGCCTCTCTCGCAGTTCGAATGGAAAACGAAAGCTTTTCGCCTACGACCTTCATAGAGATCCGTTGCTAGGACGAGAATGTCTTGTGGCCAGAGCTCGCCCCCGCCGCGAGGAAGCTGCTCTTAGCACCGCGTTGCAGGGACACGTCTCGCTTCTTGACTTCGTGCTTAGCGCTCTCCGAATTCGCTGCTAGCTCCGCGGTCCTTCTCAGCTGCAAGTAGCAGCGCTCGCAGTACATAGAGCTTCGCAAGGACCGAAGACCCGGAGGGACATATCGCACACGACAATGTGCCAGGACAGAGACGTGTTCTACATTGTCTCTTCTCGTCATCCAGTTTGTGCCTCTGCTGCTTCTGCTGTTAGGAATCGCTCCTTGAAAGACGAGCGAGAGCGTCTTTCTGGGTGCACTGCACTGAGTGAGTGCTCGCTAGGGACTTTGCACTCGGAGCCAAGGCAACAGGGCGTGCTTGTCCGCAGAACTGAGAGCACGCTGTTGGGCAGAGCTGAAACTGACCGCTGCAGTTCAGCTCTCTCCGGACGGCAGACGCCGAAGAACGCAGCCGCTTGCGAGCGGCGCAGTGCAGCGAAGAGCACACGAGCAGCCAAAGAGCTCCTTCACAATCGCTTTCACTTCTCAGTGCTCTTGCTGCTTGGAAAAGCAGCACACAGCCGTTGCACGCCAGGGCAAAAGCTGGGGCAGTGCCCGTCTTCACTCCTTCGCTGTGCTGTACTCCATGCAGCTAGAGCGAAGCGAGAAGGACGCGAGGACGAAGAAGGCCTTCTTAAAGTAGCCCCCTGTCAGCAGCCCTGAAAGGGCGCATAACACACATGGCGTCTCGCTGCCCTCCGTTCTACATACTCGCGGCTCCCTTTGCCTACTTGCAAAAGTTGCTACCAGAGCAGAGGCGGCCAGATTGAAGAGGCAGTGCTTAGGTTCACCTTTTCCTTACTGCACGTAAGCCACGTCCAGCTCCTCGCTGCACTCTGGATTTCCCTTCTCCGCGGCACTTAACGTGGTGCTGTGTGTGTGCAACTCGGCGCCTAGAAGTGACCGCCAATGCTTTCAGAGCGGGCTGCAAGGGAACCAAGGAGCAGCACAAGCAGCAGTGCTTCAGCTTGCTCCTTCCGACTGCTAAGGGCACTTGGGAAGGCAAGCGAGAGTCAACCACCTTCCTCTCCTAGTAGCCTCTAACGTGGTGCACACAAGCACGGCGCTTTTGCCGCTTCGTACACCGCCCTCGCCCAAGCCTTGCTCCGCTTTCACTTGCCGGCGGCCAGAAGCCGCTGCAGGGGCGCCACATACCCAGCAGTGTGCGGGCAGCCAAGAGCTCGAGAACGCTTCTTCTGCCCAAGCCAGCCTAGGGCGTGCACCTTTGTTCTCAGAGCTCCGTGTAACAGTCTGCCTCTCTCGCAGTTCGAATGGAAAACGAAAGCTTTTCGCCTACGCCCTTCACGGAGATCCGTTGCTACGACGAGAATGTCTTGTGGCCGGAGCTCGCCCCCGCCGCGAGGAAGCTGCTCTTAGCACCGCGTTGCAGGGACACGTCTCGCTTCTTGACTTCGTGCTTAGCGCTCTCCGAATTCGCTGCTAGCTCCGCGGTCCTTCTCAGCTGCAAGTAGCTGCGCTCGCAGTACATAGAGCTTCGCAAGGACCGAAGACCCGGAGGGACATATCGCACACGACAATGTGCCAGGACAGAGACGTGTTCTACATTGTCCCTTCTCGTCATCCAGTTTGTGCCTCTGCTGCTTCTGCTGTTAGGAATCGCTCCTTGAAAGACGAGCGAGAGCGTCTTTCTGGGTGCATTGCACTGAGTGAGTGCTCGCTAGGGACTTTGCACTCGGAGCCAAGGCAACAGGGCGTGCTCGTCCGCAGAACTGAGAGCACGCTGTTGGGCAGAGCTGAAACTGACCGCTGCAGTTCAGCTCTCTCCGGACGGCAGACGCCGAAGAACGCAGCCGCTTGCGAGCGGCGCTGTGCAGCGAAGAGCACACGAGCAGCCAAAGAGCTCCTTCACAATCGCTTTCACTTCTCAGTGCTCTTGCTGCTTGGAAAAGCAGCACACAGCCGTTGCACGCCAGGGCAAAAGCTGGGGCAGTGCCCCTCTTCACTCCTTCGCTGTGCTGTACTCCATGCAGCTAGAGCGAAGCGAGAAGGACGCGAGGACGAAGAAGGCCTTCTTAAAGTAGCCCCCTGTCAGCAGCCCTGAAAGGGCGCATAACACACATGGCGTCTCGCTGCCCTCCGTTCTACATACTCGCGGCTCCCTTTGCCTACTTGCAAAAGTTGCTACCAGAGCAGAGGCGGCCAGATTGAAGAGGCAGTGCTTAGGTTCACCTTTTCCTTACTGCACGTAAGCCACGTCCAGCTCCTCGCTGCACTCTGGATTTCCCTTCTCCGCGGCACTTAACGTGGTGCTGTGTGTGTGCAACTCGGCGCCTAGAAGTGGCCGCCAATGCTTTCAGAGCGGGCTGCAAGGGAACCAAGGAGCAGCACAAGCAGCAGTGCTTCAGCTTGCTCCTTCCGACTGCTAAGGGCACTTGGGAAGGCAAGCGAGAGTCAACCACCTTCCTCTCCTAGTAGCCTCTAACGTGGTGCACACAAGCACGGCACATAGCCGCTTCGTTCACCGCCCTCGCCCTCGCCCACGCCTTGCTCCGCTTTCACTTGTCGGCGGCCAGAAGCCGCCGCAGGGGCGCCACATACCCAGCAGTGTGCGGGCAGCCAAGAGCTCGAGAACGCTGCTTCTGCCCAAGCCCGCCTAGGGCGTGCACCTTTGTTCTCAGAGCTCCGTGTAACAGTCTGCCTTTCTCGCAGTTCGAATGGAAATCGAAAGCTTTTCGCCTACGCCCTTCACAGAGATCCGTTGCTAGGACGAGAATGTCTTGTGGCCGGAGCTCGCCCCCGCCGCGAGGAAGCTGCTCTTAGCACCGCGTTGCAGGGACACGTCTCGCTTCTTGACTTCGTGCTTAGCGCTCTCCGAATTCGCCGCTAGCTCCGCGGTCCGTCTCAGCTGCAAGTAGCTGCGCTCGCAGTACATAGAGCTTCGCAAGGACCGAAGACCCGGAGGGACGTATCGCACACGACAATGTGCCAGGACAGAGACGTGTTCTACATTGTCTCTTCTCGTCATCCAGTTTGTGCCTCTGCTGCTTCTGCTGTTAGGAATCGCTCCTTGAAAGACGAGCGAGAGCGTCTTTCTGGGTGCATTGCACTGAGTGAGTGCTCGCTAGGGACTTTGCACTCGGAGCCAAGGCAACAGGGCGTGCTTGTCCGCAGAACTGAGAGCACGCTGTTGGGCAGAGCTGAAACTGACCGCTGCAGTTCAGCTCTCTCCGGACGGCAGACGCCGAAGAACGAAGCCGCTTGCGAGCGGCGCAGTGCAGCGAAGAGCACACGAGCAGCCAAAGAGCTCCTTCACAATCGCTTTCACTTCTCAGTGCTCTTGCTGCTTGGAAAAGCAGCACACAGCCGTTGCACGCCAGGGCAAAAGCTGGGGCAGTGCCCGTCTTCACTCCTTCGCTGTGCTGTACTCCTTGCAGCTAGAGCGAAGCGAGAAGGACGCGAGGACGAAGAAGGCGTTCTTAAAGTAGCCCCTTGTCAGCAGCCCTGAAAGGGCGCATAACACACGGCGTCTCGCTGCCCTCCGTTCTACATACTCGCGTCTCCCTTTGCCGTCTTGCAAAAGTTGCTACCAGAGCAGAGGCGGCCAGATTGAAGAGGCTGTGCTTAGGTTCACCTTCTCCTTACTGCACGTAAGCCACGTCCAGCTCCTCGCTGCACTCTGGATTTCCCTTCTCCGCGGCACTTAGCGTGGTGCTGTGTGTGTGCAACTCGGCGCCTAGAAGTGACCGCCAATGCTTTCAGAGCGGGCTGCAAGGGAACCAAGGAGCAGCACAAGCAGCAGTGCTTCAGCTTGCTCCTTCCGACTGCTAAGGGCACTTGGGAAGGCAAGCGAGAGTCAACCACCTTCCTCTCCTAGTAGCCTCTAACGTGGTGCACACAAGCACGGCGCTTTTGTCGCTTCGTTCACCGCCCTCGCCCACGCCTTGCTCCGCTTTCACTTGCCGGCGGCCAGAAGCCGCTGCAGGGGCGCCACATACCCAGCAGTGTGCGGGCAGCCAAGAGCTCGAGAACGCTTCTTCTGCCCAAGCCAGCCTAGGGCGTGCACCTTTGTTCTCAGAGCTCCGTGTAACAGTCTGCCTCTCTCGCAGTTCGAATGGAAAACGAAAGCTTTTCGCCTACGCCCTTCAGGGAGATCCGTTGCTACGACGAGAATGTCTTGTGGCCGGAGCTCGCCCCCGCCGCGAGGAAGCTGCTCTTAGCACCGCGTTGCAGGGACACGTCTCGCTTCTTGACTTCGTGCTTAGCGCTCTCCGAATTCGCTGCTAGCTCCGCGGTCCTTCTCAGCTGCAAGTAGCAGCGCTCGCAGTACATAGAGCTTCGCAAGGACCGAAGACCCGGAGGGACATATCGCACACGACAATGTGCCAGGACAGAGACGTGTTCTACATTGTCCCTTCTCGTCATCCAGTTTGTGCCTCTGCTGCTTCTGCTGTTAGGAATCGCTCCTTGAAAGACGAGCGAGAGCGTCTTTCTGGGTGCATTGCACTGAGTGAGTGCTCGCTAGGGACTTTGCACTCGGAGCCAAGGCAACAGGGCGTGCTCGTCCGCAGAACTGAGAGCACGCTGTTGGGCAGAGCTGAAACTGACCGCTGCAGTTCAGCTCTCTCCGGACGGCAGACGCCGAAGAACGCAGCCGCTTGCGAGCGGCGCAGTGCAGCGAAGAGCACACGAGCAGCCAAAGAGCTCCTTCACAATCGCTTTCACTTCTCAGTGCTCTTGCTGCTTGGAAAAGCAGCACACAGCCGTTGCACGCCAGGGCAAAAGCTGGGGCAGTGCCCCTCTTCACTCCTTCGCTGTGCTGTACTCCATGCAGCTAGAGCGAAGCGAGAAGGACGCGAGGACGAAGAAGGCCTTCTTAAAGTAGCCCCCTGTCAGCAGCCCTGAAAGGGCGCATAACACACATGGCGTCTCGCTGCCCTCCGTTCTACATACTCGCGGCTCCCTTTGCCTACTTGCAAAAGTTGCTACCAGAGCAGAGGCGGCCAGATTGAAGAGGCAGTGCTTAGGTTCACCTTTTCCTTACTGCACGTAAGCCACGTCCAGCTCCTCGCTGCACTCTGGATTTCCCTTCTCCGCGGCACTTAACGTGGTGCTGTGTGTGTGCAACTCGGCGCCTAGAAGTGACCGCCAATGCTTTCAGAGCGGGCTGCAAGGGAACCAAGGAGCAGCACAAGCAGCAGTGCTTCAGCTTGCTCCTTCCGACTGCTAAGGGCACTTGGGAAGGCAAGCGAGAGTCAACCACCTTCCTCTCCTAGTAGCCTCTAACGTGGTGCACACAAGCACGGCGCTTTTGCCGCCTCGTACACCGCCCTCGCCCAAGCCTTGCTCCGCTTTCACTTGCCGGCGGCCAGAAGCCGCTGCAGGGGCGCCACATACCCAGCAGTGTGCGGGCAGCCAAGAGCTCGAGAACGCTGCTTCTGCCCAAGCCAGCCTAGGGCGTGCACCTTTGTTCTCAGAGCTCCGTGTAACAGTCTGCCTCTCTCGCAGTTCGAATGGAAAACGAAAGCTTTTCGCCTACGCCCTTCACGGAGATCCGTTGCTACGACGAGAATGTCTTGTGGCCGGAGCTCGCCCCCGCCGCGAGGAAGCTGCTCTTAGCACCGCGTTGCAGGGACACGTCTCGCTTCTTGACTTCGTGCTTAGCGCTCTCCGAATTCGCTGCTAGCTCCGCGGTCCTTCTCAGCTGCAAGTAGCAGCGCTCGCAGTACATAGAGCTTCGCAAGGACCGAAGACCCGGAGGGACATATCGCACACGACAATGTGCCAGGACAGAGACGTGTTCTACATTGTCCCTTCTCGTCATCCAGTTTGTGCCTCTGCTGCTTCTGCTGTTAGGAATCGCTCCTTGAAAGACGAGCGAGAGCGTCTTTCTGGGTGCATTGCACTGAGTGAGTGCTCGCTAGGGACTTTGCACTCGGAGCCAAGGCAACAGGGCGTGCTCGTCCGCAGAACTGAGAGCACGCTGTTGGGCAGAGCTGAAACTGACCGCTGCAGTTCAGCTCTCTCCGGACGGCAGACGCCGAAGAACGCAGCCGCTTGCGAGCGGCGCTGTGCAGCGAAGAGCACACGAGCAGCCAAAGAGCTCCTTCACAATCGCTTTCACTTCTCAGTGCTCTTGCTGCTTGGAAAAGCAGCACACAGCCGTTGCACGCCAGGGCAAAAGCTGGGGCAGTGCCCCTCTTCACTCCTTCGCTGTGCTGTACTCCATGCAGCTAGAGCGAAGCGAGAAGGACGCGAGGACGAAGAAGGCCTTCTTAAAGTAGCCCCCTGTCAGCAGCCCTGAAAGGGCGCATAACACACGGCGTCTCGCTGCCCTCCGTTCTACATACTCGCGGCTCCCTTTGCCTACTTTCAAAAGTTGCTACCAGAGCAGAGGCGGCCAGATTGAAGAGGCAGTGCTTAGGTTCACCTTTTCCTTACTGCACGTAAGCCACGTCCAGCTCCTCGCTGCACTCTGGATTTCCCTTCTCCGCGGCACTTAACGTGGTGCTGTGTGTGTGCAACTCGGCGCCTAGAAGTGACCGCCAATGCTTTCAGAGCGGGCTGCAAGGGAACCAAGGAGCAGCACAAGCAGCAGTGCTTCAGCTTGCTCCTTCCGACTGCTAAGGGCACTTGGGAAGGCAAGCGAGAGTCAACCACCTTCCTCTCCTAGTAGCCTCTAACGTGGTGCACACAAGCACGGCGCTTTTGTCGCTTCGTTCACCGCCCTCGCCCTCGCCCACGCCTTGCTCCGCTTTTACTTGCCGGCGGCCAGAAGCCGCTGCAGGGGCGCCACATACCCAGCAGTGTGCGGGCAGCCAAGAGCTCGAGAACGCTTCTTCTGCCCAAGCCAGCCTAGGGCGTGCACCTTTGTTCTCAGAGCTCCGTGTAACAGTCTGCCTCTCTCGCAGTTCGAATGGAAAACGAAAGCTTTTCGCCTACGACCTTCATAGAGATCCGTTGCTAGGACGAGAATGTCTTGTGGCCAGAGCTCGCCCCCGCCGCGAGGAAGCTGCTCTTAGCACCGCGTTGCAGGGACACGTCTCGCTTCTTGACTTCGTGCTTAGCGCTCTCCGAATTCGCTGCTAGCTCCGCGGTCCTTCTCAGCTGCAAGTAGCAGCGCTCGCAGTACATAGAGCTTCGCAAGGACCGAAGACCCGGAGGGACATATCGCACACGACAATGTGCCAGGACAGAGACGTGTTCTACATTGTCTCTTCTCGTCATCCAGTTTGTGCCTCTGCTGCTTCTGCTGTTAGGAATCGCTCCTTGAAAGACGAGCGAGAGCGTCTTTCTGGGTGCACTGCACTGAGTGAGTGCTCGCTAGGGACTTTGCACTCGGAGCCAAGGCAACAGGGCGTGCTTGTCCGCAGAACTGAGAGCACGCTGTTGGGCAGAGCTGAAACTGACCGCTGCAGTTCAGCTCTCTCCGGACGGCAGACGCCGAAGAACGCAGCCGCTTGCGAGCGGCGCAGTGCAGCGAAGAGCACACGAGCAGCCAAAGAGCTCCTTCACAATCGCTTTCACTTCTCAGTGCTCTTGCTGCTTGGAAAAGCAGCACACAGCCGTTGCACGCCAGGGCAAAAGCTGGGGCAGTGCCCGTCTTCACTCCTTCGCTGTGCTGTACTCCATGCAGCTAGAGCGAAGCGAGAAGGACGCGAGGACGAAGAAGGCCTTCTTAAAGTAGCCCCCTGTCAGCAGCCCTGAAAGGGCGCATAACACACATGGCGTCTCGCTGCCCTCCGTTCTACATACTCGCGGCTCCCTTTGCCTACTTGCAAAAGTTGCTACCAGAGCAGAGGCGGCCAGATTGAAGAGGCAGTGCTTAGGTTCACCTTTTCCTTACTGCACGTAAGCCACGTCCAGCTCCTCGCTGCACTCTGGATTTCCCTTCTCCGCGGCACTTAACGTGGTGCTGTGTGTGTGCAACTCGGCGCCTAGAAGTGACCGCCAATGCTTTCAGAGCGGGCTGCAAGGGAACCAAGGAGCAGCACAAGCAGCAGTGCTTCAGCTTGCTCCTTCCGACTGCTAAGGGCACTTGGGAAGGCAAGCGAGAGTCAACCACCTTCCTCTCCTAGTAGCCTCTA